>NW_006921665.1:9643296-9648591 GCF_000298275.1 Orycteropus afer afer | reverse complement strand
TGTGGGGCTGGCGCGGGATCGGGCAGTGTTTCGTTCTGCTGTGCATGGGGTTGCTATGAGTCGGAAACGACTCGACGGCACTTAACAACAACAACAACAAGACGACAAGTGACAGAAAAGTGGCAACTCTGCACCCTGTCAAAAGTGGAAAAACAAAGCTGTCCCATGAGCTTATAGGTGTCCATGTATCGCTTTCTTGGTCAATATCCTGCTGAAGTTTACTTCTCTTCTCACGTGCTTAAAGTATCATCTAATATATTGTCAAGCATTATCTGTCACTATCCAACAGCTCACTTCACTACTATCTGATCACAGAAAAAGAACTGGCATGTCAAGAGCCTTCACACTCATACTAGCGGTAAGTATTTACAATACTTCAGAACGAAAAGACAAAACGTTTAACCAATTGCTTTTTTGTGAACTTGGTGGTCTTTTTGGTATTCCAGTTAAAAGAGAAGTGAGCAAGTTCCACAGGTTTTGCCTCCTCATGGCAGCAAGGATTCTTCCCAGAAATTAGAAGACATGTTGTTACTCAAATATTAGTCACTGAAACATTATTAATATATGTATCAGAACCACTAGAATCCTCAAGAAAAATCTACGACATTATAACTAATCCTTGGGTTCATTCATTTGCTCGTTCAAATGTTTAATAAATGGCTGGGTAAATAAAAGGAAATGGGAAGATCAAAGGAAACAAAGTTTAGACTTAGATAACAAAGGATGGGAAGGGGGTGTTCGGAAACACAATTCATCCGCACACCAGAATTATGCACCCAGCACAGGTCAGAATTTACCTGCACTTGCCAGAGCTCGAACCTGAAGCGCCTCAGTAGGGATCATGTGCCGAAATCGGAAGGGGTCCCAGTCCTCGTAAATTGAAAGCCGGTGAGATCCTACCTGCAGGAGAGCAGGAATAAGCTGCGTAAGAACAACCTGTTCTGTTCCTGGGCCAACCAGCCTCTAGATTTCCTAAAGCAGTGACTGATTCTCACCCCAGAACCCCAGTGCTTGCTGGAAGGAACTCCACCACCATGTGCTCCTTTATCTAGCAGTGAGAAAGGGGGAGGTCCGGTGATTAATATGCTGAGGGTGTGCAAGTAAGTGTGCTAACCAAATGCAGGTAAGAGAGAGACACAAGACAGAGGAGAAAACAGATCCCAACACAGAATTGGGGGGTGGGGGTCGGGGTAATATTAGGAAGGTTCTGAGCTTTGGTAAGCTCCATAGCTATTCTCTTTCAGGCTACAAACATGAACCTACCTGAAAGAAAGCAGGATGGAAGTTATGAGCAACACATACAAAACAGAAAAGAAATCAAAAAAGGAAGTGTGCCTGAGTAAGAGTTAGAATCTTATGCATATATAACTGAGAAGAAAATAGAGCAAGAAATATTTTCAAAATATGGGGTGAAATTAGGAGTCTTACGAGTTTCTTCTTCTGCTTGGAGCCATCTTTATACACAAGGACCACAGCTGTTTTAAAGACTGCAAAAAATAAATAAATAAAGGCAGTTATGCTTGGGTTTCCCCCTTTATTTCAATATCTTGCAGTCATACATACAACAGTCACGAAGACGGCAGCGAGATTCCAGTCAATTGTCTCCCACCTGACCTTCCATCCACTCATCATCACACCTGAGAAAAGCAAAAGTCTCTTGTGGCAGGCAACATTTTCCAAGTTTAAAATAAACAAAGGACAAAAAGGAGCTCTGGTGGCATAGTGCCTAAAACATTTGACTGCTAACCAGAAGGCTGGCAGTTCAATCCCACCAGCCACTCCTCGGAAGGAAGGCTGGGCAATCTACTTCTGTAGTGATATCACCTCGGAAACCCAAGGAGGGTTCGTCATATTCCAAGTTCAAAATAAACAAAGGACACTCTACATCAAATGGAAGTATCACCTGCCCCGAAACTTCTGGTAGAAATATAAAATTTTAACTATGGTGTTCGTTAAGGATTGAATTGTGGCCCCAGAAAATATATGTTGTAATTAGTTCTAAGCCCTGTGTCTGTGGATGTGCTCCTGTTTGGAAACAGAATTTTCTTTGTTATTTTAATGAGGCTGGACTAGTGCTGGGTCTGTCTTAAACCCAATCACTCCCTAGTGATAAAGAGAGACACACACACATTCACATACTGTGGTAAAGATATACCACGTAAGAATCCTCTATAATAAGCCAAAGAGACAAGGAATGCCCAGGCTACCGACAAGAGAGGAACCTACATAGCCAAGACCCTGATTTGGACGTTCAGCCTCCTGAACTGGGAGCGAATAAGTTTCTGTTCTTTAAAACCACTCATTATGGTATGTATGTTACAACAGCACTAGATAACTAAGGCAATACCATTTCAAGCCTAAAACTTCAGCTGATACAAATCCAGCAAAACACACACACACACACACACACATACACACAAGCTCAGCAAGTAAAGAAACAGTAAAATTGCTTAAAGATGATTTGCATTAATACAAATTAAGCTAACAGCTTACACACACACAAACACACACAAACTTATTCATAATTTAGGAAAAAATCATATTTTCTACCTAAAGAAACAAAAATCAGTTTTGACATAAAATGCAATACCATTGTCTCCAAACAGATTGAATCAAGGAGCTCTCGTGGTGCAGTTCCTAAGTCATTTGACTGCTAACCAGAAGGCTGGCTGTTCAAACCCACCAGTTGTTCTGCAGAAGATGGGACAATCTACTTCCCTAAAGATTTACCATCTTAGAAATGCAATGGGGTTGCTATGAATCAGAATTGATCTGATGGCAGTGGGCTTGGTTATCTGTTAAGCTCTTTAAGGGCAGGGAATATGTAACTTTATTTTGGGGAGATACAATGGAACTGGGCACAATCTTCCAGAGAATTCCTTAAATAAGGCCAAACATTTAATACTCTGGCTCTTCTGGTGGGGAAAGAAAACCAGGCACCAGAAGAAATGAAGGGGTGGGTGTTGACCCTGGCTCATCTCAATTATGTGGGGCAGGGTCTCTGTTAACTTTCATACTCTGACACACAGGAATAGCTAGGGCCTAGTCATGTGGAAGGGGGTGGAGACACAGCCTGAGTGTACCAGACACAGAGCCATAGAAGAAAAGAACATTCAGAGAATTCTCAGGCATGGGCTGCCCAAATGCCAGGGCCCTCTGGAAACCAACCCAAAGTATAGCAAAGCTCTGGTGGCATAGTGCCTAAGGCATTTGACTGCTAACCAGAAGGCTGGAGGTTCAAACCCACCAGCCACTCCTCGGAAGGAAGACTGGGCAATCTACTTCTGTACAGGTACCACCTCGGAAATCCAAGGAGGGGTTGCTATGAGTCGGAATCAACTCAAAGACGGTGAGTAGTGGTAGCAGTAGGGCTGTACAGATGCCAGGGCCCTCTGGAAACCAACCCAAAGTACAGCAAAACCTGCAAAAGCTGGAACATGTGTAAGACAGAAATCTGTCAGAGGAAAGTTTCTTATTGCTGCTGTAACAGAAATACCACAAGTGGGTGGCTTTAACAAACAGAAATTTATTTTCTCACAGTTCAGGAAGCTGGAAGTCTGAATTCAAGGTGCTGGCTATAGGAGAAGGCTCTCTCTTTATGTCAACTCTAGAGGGAAATCCTTATTTCTTGGCCCCTTGGTGATCTTCATGTAGCTCGGCATCACTCCTCCTCTATCTGTTTCTAGCTTGCATTTAATCTCTTTCATATCTCAAAAACAGACTGACTCAAGATATACCCTCCACTAATCCTACACATCACTAACATAATAAAGATAACCCATTTTAGTATTTCATTCTATCATACACAGGGTCAGTTGCTATGATTTGGATTTAACTCAAAGGTACCTAACGACAGCATTCCCAAATGGGATTATAACCACACGCATATAGGTTAGGATTTACAACATGTATTTTGGGAGGACAAAATTCAATCTATAACGGAGGAAAATGCAAATATTTCCCATTAAAATGAAAGATAGAAAAGTGGTAAGTCTGTACCCTGTCAAATGCAGAAAACTGTGAGACCTGAAAAAACAAGGCAGTCCCATCAGGTTCCACTCACAGGTTTCACTCTATCTGGTTCATTTTCTGTCCCACTTTGGAGCAGCAAGGCTTCCCTTTTGTGTTGGGTTGTCCTAACCTCCACACAAGAAAATGTGTCTTGAGATGCAAAGAGCCAACTTGAGCCACTGGGTGTGGACTTTCCAGCCCTTCATACCTTAGCATCTGACCCTTCAAGATTCCCAGAGGACAGATGGATGGTTCCCTTCCCCGGGGGTCACACTGCCCAAAGACGCCACACCACCTGGACATGGAGACTGAGCACTAAGGACTCAGGAAAGTCTTTCAGTCTGTGAAGCCATTTGAAAGCACTGTGGGCAGGACAGCTGTCTCCCTTTAAGAGAGTCTACCCCAGGAGGTAAGGCCCAGTGACCCTAATCTCAGAAGACCTATGTTATCAATAATGTGGTTACTGTGACTCTGTGAAAGAGCTCTGGTGGTGCAGTGCCTAAGGCATTTGCTTGCTAGCTAGAAGTTGGTGGTTCAAACCCACCTGCCACTCTGCAGAAGGAAGATGGGGCAATCTACTTCCATAAAGATTTACCACGTTGGAAACCCAGTGAGGGTCACTATGAGTCAGAATCAACTCTATGGCAGTGGGTTTGGTTTTCAGTTTGGTGGCTCTGCGAAGGCTAACTGGCATGCCTTAGTCTACCTTGCCTCAACCTCAAATGTCTTTAATGAAATTGCCACCAAGACCACACTGCTGTTAAGTGATAGAATGAGAAAGTGAACCTTGGCCTGACACCCAGGCTTGTACTATGAACAACTTGGGAAAAATCAGCCTCTCACTTAAACTACTAGCTTCTCCCTGATCCTACTAAGCTATTCTCACGCATTGACTCCATAGTGTTGCCAATCCCTTTAGAGATGCCTTCATCTCTGAAACCCTTGGCTATCCTTGTCAGTCTAAATAAAGCACCCCAAGATGTGAATCTCTAGTACCTTCTGAGGCAAAATCTACACAAGCTTTTACTTCCTTACTTTCCTCCCTCACTCTCCCTCCCCAGGTGATGATAATCAACATTCCTACACAGTAACCATGCAGAGTGTAAGATATCAACATGCAGGGTTGGCCGCAAATCAACCTCAGTTTCAGAAGAAATCTGCATTATTTCCTAAGATTAGAAGTTTAAACCAAAACGATAGACAACCACATCTTATTCCACAAGCTGCCTGTTGGAATGGTAATTAACCTACTTCCCTAATGTTGTTGTTGTTGTTGTTGTTGTT
>NW_006921665.1:9640396-9641161 GCF_000298275.1 Orycteropus afer afer | reverse complement strand
TTTAATTGTCTTTAACTTCAAGTTGAACTTGCATATGAGTAGTTGATAGTTTGTTCCACAATCAGCTCCTGGCCTAGTTTTGGCTGAAGATATTGAGCTTTTCCACAGCCAAATTTTGCAACTACCGGTGATTCTTCTTTGTTTCCAACTTTTGCATTCCAGTCACCAGTGATAATTAACGCATCCTGATTGCATGTTCGGTCAATTTCAGAATGCAGAAGTTGATAAAAATCTTCAATTTCTTCTTCTTTGGCTTTGGTGGTTGGATGCATAAATTTGAATAATAGTTGTATTAACGGGTCTTCCTTGTAGGCATATGGATATTATCCTATCGCTGACAGCACTGTACTTCAGGACAGATCTTGAAGCATCCTTTGTGATGATGAATGCCATGCCATTCCTCTTCAAACTGTCATTCCCGGCATAGTAGATCACATGGTTATCTGATTCAAAATGGCCCAAACCAGTCCATTTCAGCTCACTAATACCAAAGACAGGAGCTCTGGTAGCATAAGTGCCTAAGGCACTTGACTGCTAACCAGAAGGTTGGCAGTTCAAACCCACTAGCCACTCCTCGGAAGGAAGGTTGGGCAATCTACTTCCATAGTGATACTGCCTCGAAAACCCAAGGAGGGGTCGCTATGAGTCAGGTCCGACTCGATGGTGCATAACAACAACAACAACAACGCCGAGGATATCAATCTTTATGTGTCCCATTTCATTTTTGACAACTTCCAATTTTCCTAGATTTATACTTCATACATT
>NW_006921665.1:9631693-9640296 GCF_000298275.1 Orycteropus afer afer | reverse complement strand
CCAGCCTTCTGGTTAGCAGTCAAGTGCTTTAGCCACTATGCTACCAGAGCTCCTAGCAACTCTTATTTCAACAGCCATTTCTAAGGCTCTGGTAATTCAGCCTTGCTTGAAATCACACCAGAACCCTCCAACATGGCACTTTCAATGACTGGGAATCCATAAACAAGCTCATTATGATGACTACCTTTGTTCATAATCCCAACTTTACGTCTTTTTATGATTACCCTGGAGAGGATTCTGAATAAAGTTGGTCTCAACAGCCAGGTTTAGAGTCTTCATCTTGTTAACTAGGGTCCTTGTGGAGTTTTCTCTCACTGTTGTGCACTGGGGTTTGTATGCACAGTCTCCACGAACAACGAGGACTGGTGTGGGCTCACTTTCCTTCAATTCACGTACCCCAAACTTCTCTCTTGTAAATAGCCCATACATGAGGTAAGGAACAGAGAAAGGAGGAGAAGAATACATGCACGCAAAACACACATGCACATTCAGCCAATGAGTCTGCAAGGCAACTGAAGGCCAAAGCCCCAGACCTCTAACAGCATTTTCCTGAACACTATACTACAAGGAGCTCTAATGGCATGGTGGTTAAGGCATTTGGCTGCTAACCATAATGGTTGGTATTTTGAACGCACCAGCCACTTGTGGGAGAAAGATGAGGCAGTCTGCTTCTGTAAAGATTTAAAGGCTTGGAAACTCCACAGGGCAGTTATACTCTGACCTGTAGGGTCGTTATGAGTGGGAAATGACTCACTGGCACTGGGTTTGGTTTGGTTAATACCACAGGTTGGCAAACCATACTCATGGGCCAAATCCAGACTGCAACCTGTATATATATAGCCCACCATCATAGCCCTGTTCATTCATTTACACACTATCTATAGCTGCCTTTGGCCCTTTGTGTGGCCCCTGGGACTACAAGATCTAAAATATTTCCTATGTGGCCCTTTAGTTTACAGACTCCTCCTCTCTGCCATGCAAATTACTTTTTTTATTCTAAAGCTGTTTACTTCTAACTATATGGAATTTGCAAAACTCAGGTGACAAATCATGAAGCATTCAAAGGTTGAACTCTGAAATTGCTTCCTGGTCTTTAGCCCAACATTAGAAATAGGTTTGGGTTACTTCTTAATTCCTGTATCCCATAAGTGACCCACTAAGAAGCAAGTGTAAAGGAGCTGCCAGATTTCCCTAAGAAGAAACTGCAAATCTAAGAATCAGAAGTAATGTTGAAAAGAAAACAAACATGTCTACCCCCCCCCACAAAAAACTAGCAACATGCTAAAACACCCCAGCATTCCATTATATTTCATTATCAGTCTCATGCTTTCCTGCCCACGTAAATGCTTGTTATTTTTATGAAATGGCATCAACAGCTATAAGCAGTGGCTCCCTGAAAACTTTAGGATATCATTAAGTTTCTCAATGAAATCTGAGTGATCAAAGAAAGAAACCAATAAATCTTTGCATTAAATGCTATGATTTTAATTTCACTAGGTGATGTCTCATTTAGGTATTCTTTGTTCTCACCATGGAGGATATAAAAGGATTCTGACAAAGCAGCAGCACCCTGGTGGTGCAATGGTTAAGCGCTTCACTGCTAACTGGAAAGTCAGTAGTTCTAACCTGGCAGCCACTCCGTAGGACAAAGATGAGACCGATTTATAGCCATATAAACTCTATGAGGCAGTTCTACCCTGTTCTACAGGGTCACTACGAGTCAGAATTGACTTGATGGCAATGGGTTTTTTAGGTTAAGTAAAAAAAAAGAAAGAAAAAGAAGGTAAGTTGGAAAAATGGAAAATGCTGCATAATTCCTTTATGTTCCTATTCATGAATCTTCTAGAGGGAGTCTAGGAAAACACACAACAAAGAACAATAACATGGACTACTCATTGCTTTTAGACTCAGGAACAGCACTGCAGCATGGCACACAAGCATTCATACTACAACAAAAGCCATCTTTCCTGGATTCTGTGCAGTTTGCAGCGTGCCAATGCAAAATTTTTCTCTCTCAAGAAAGGATATTATAACACAGTCACATGAGGGTTCTAATTACAGCAAAATCACACATCTGAACTGGTTTATTAAAAAATAAATCATTCATAACATCTCTACTTTCAATATTATTGGTAACAAGATGATTGAGATGCAGCTCACAGCTGATGGAGGCACCCTTGTGTTGCCAAGACAGTTCAGGTAAGAAGCTATGTTGTAAGTCCTGGCATTATATACAGCAACATGGACAGAATAAAGGATCGAGGATTTGGGGCCTCAGAAATTGAGGCTGTCTTTTCCTGATTTTTAACTTTATTTTTTCTTGACTAATTATCACCCCATTATTTTAACATTATACTCAGAGCAAAAAAAGAAAAAAAAAATCCCAAACCATTGCCATCAAGTGGATGATTCTGACTCACACCAACCCTATAGGAGAGAGTAGAGCTGCTCCATAAAGTTTCCAAGGCCATAAATCTTTATAGAAGCAGACTTCTTCATCTTTCTCCCATGGAGCAGCTGGTGAGCTTAAACTGCCAACCTTTTGATAAGTAGCTGAATGTTTCAACCACCACACCACCAGAGCTCATTATACTCAGAGCAGTGGCAGTTTAAAAAAAAAAAAAAATTCTTCTCTGCCTGTATGTTTATACTTGGAATAGACTTGGGTACAGCCATGTCCTCCCACCCACATAGCTGGCTGGCTACAATGTGTATATATATAACTAAACCAAAAAAAAGAAACCTACTGCCTTCAAGTCAATTCTGACTCATAGCGACCTCCACTGGGTTTCCAAGGTGGTAAATCTTTGCATATATAACTAGAAGGTTCAATTTAGTATTTGTGAAATGTTAGTTGCAAGAGCAGAAAGACCACTTCAGATAACTGTTAATTAGTTTTACTATAATAAATAATGTCTTAGAAAAGAAATGTTCTTGCTTTAGAAAATAAGCCAGACTTTTTACCCCTCCTCCAAACCCTCTACTGCTACATACCAAATGCTGCCAACTCTGGCTCCTTTTTCCACTTTCCCAGTGAGGCTGGCGGGTTCAGCCAGATCACGGTGGTGTGCAGAAGCAGGTCACCCATACTCAGATCTGCAACCTGAAAACCAGGGACACAGAAGACTTACTGGGAGGTATTTTAAACACACAGATTTTCATAATTTTTTAAAATTTGGCAGGCTGACATCACTTCGACTTCATGGAAATACTGTCTCAAAGCATTTGTCCTTCCCCCCACCCCCATGTCTGTCTACCTGAATCTCAAAAATAAAGTGGCAAAATGGGTACAAATTGGGTCTCTGGAATTTATACACAGTAAGTCTGCCAAAACTGAGCTTCAAAATTGGACATATTTTGTGTTCCAAGGAGACACTAGTGGTTACCAATGACAAAGATCCACCCAGCAGACTGAAGACATTTCTACCTGTGAGCTAAATCCCCTTGGAGCCAGGGTCCTCTGGAAAACAGTGGAATCTATTATATCTTCTTCCTTTTTTTACTTGTTTTAAAAAGATCTTATTTTACTCTAAAGGAAACAACAGCCAAATGAGGAGTATGAAGATTCCTCTTTAACTATGGCAGTCTGAGCACTGTAGCCTGCAGACATCATGAAGTCCAACTTGTCCACTCCAGGTGGTCCAATGCTAAACCACCCCAGACAGAGAAGTCGTCTTCTCCTTTCAGGGCCATGCAGACGGGATGGTTCCAGAGATTCCTTCGGAATTCTAACGTTTATTCTTCACAACCCTGTCTACCTTTTTCTACGTATTCCATTGGCCCATTTACCAGTGGACACTGAGTGGACTCTGACTCCTCACAGCAACCCCCCATGCATATAAAAGTAGAATTCTGCTCCACAGAGTTTCAAAGGCTGAAAACCGCCTAGATCACCAGACCTTTCTTCTGAGGCCTCTGGGTGCACTCAAACTTCCAACCTCTAGTTTAGCAGCTAAATGTGTTAACTATATGCATTACCCAGGGGCTCCTGGCCCACTTACAAGCCTATCACAATTCCAAGCTGCTACCCACTGTGAGGCCACTCCCAATTGCCTAATCATAGGTGGGATGATCATCTAGTCTCTAGCCTGCTCTCTATGTAAAACGTCAAGAGGACAAGGCATTACAATTAGAGTCCACAATCCATTCCATTTGCAACCCTCCCCAGTTGTTCAGAAGTTTGCCCTCTAATATGCCTCCCTGCAGTGCCTATCCACACACCTCTCACTTCTACTTTCAGAGCCCATAAGAATCAAGGCCAATTCCCTTTTCCTCAGAGCAGCATTTCAAATATTTGAAAACATGAACCTGAACATCAAGGACAAATAACTCTAGATGATGTTGCTGCTTATGATCCAACTGGGTTTCTAGACACAGCAGCAACCTGGCAGCCCTCCACCAACATAATGCAGTTTGTCATTGCTGCTCTTGAGCCACCTGAAAAGGGTATAGTGCTATAGATGTGGTTCCATTATAATAATAATTATCATCATTATTGACCTATATTATTAGAAAGGAGTAACAACTGCCATAAACTGAGTAGCTTAAAACATCAGAAATTTATTCTCTCACAGTCAGGAGATTGGAAGCCTGAAATCAAGGTGACAGCAGGGTTGATTGATGTCTTCTGGAGGCTCTGAAAGAACCTGTCCCATGCCTCTCTCCTGGCTTCTGGTGGCTGCTGGCAACCCTTGGTGTTCTTCGGCTTGTACATGCGTCACTCTGATATCGGCCTCTGTCTTCACATGGCATTCTCCATTGTGCGTTCTCATATGGCCTTCTTATAGGAACAGTCATTGGATTAAAGGCCCATCCTAATACAGGATAACCTCATCTTAACTAATTGCATCTACAAAGACCCTGTTTCAAATAAGATAGCATCCAGAGGTTCTGGGTAGACAGAAGTTTTATGGGAACACCACTGGACTCAGTACAACATCCTTGGCTCTGTTGACTCTGGGTTTGGCCATGTGACTTGGCCAATGCACTTGGCATAACAAGTGACAGACTTGTGTCTTTCTCAATGTGTCTTCTCACCAGTTTACCAGCTGCTGTCAAGTTGATTTCTATTCACGGTGGCCCTGTGTGTGTCAGAGTAGAACTGTGCTCTGGAGGAGTTTCAATGACTGATTTCTTTAGAATGAGATCACCAGGCCTTTCTTCCAAGGCACCTCTGGGTGAACACAAACTTCCAACCTTCCAGTCAGCAGCAAATACTATTTCCTCAGGACACAGACCATACTATTTCCTCAAGACCCATTCTCTCCTAGGTTTTTATTTCTTGCAGAATCAAAATCATTCCATCCTTTCTAGTTCAAAGACCATTCTCCTCAAAAGGAGATGAAAGAGATTGTTTTTTCTTTTTCCCCGAGTAATCCATCACCTTTGATTACTATACCTCCGACCCCTGCTGAAGGCCTATTTTCCTTCTTGTTCTTCTTATTCTATAAAAACATGTTCTTTCATTGCTCTCTTTGGCATCTTTACCAAGCTTTAATTTTTCTGGGCTTCAGAGCTCCCAGTACTGATATAGCATTTTTGTACTCTTTAATACTGGTACCAGATCAAATATCCCTCCTTCCATCTTTTATACATTTCCTTTTACAAGCTCAGCTCACGAGAGAACACTCTGTATGACACTGTATCTCTTTGTTCCATACTGGGAAGCTTTCTTACTCGACTGTCAGAATTTAGTTTCACTGATGCCATATGTCCTTTTATAGTCTCTGACTTTACAATCATATCCATCTTTTCTAAAAAAATTCTTTGCACTGCACTACCCACAGACTTTTCAGTCTTTAGCATTATCACTTGCTCCTAAATCACTGAAATCTAGCAATGAACATACCACATATATGAAAATGTTAATTTTTTTTGACCCAGTAAGATCCACTTCTATCAGAATGAAATAAAGCTAAAAAATCTTATGATCAAAATGTTTGTGATAGTATTCAAAACAGTCATTAAATGAAGCCAAGAAAATTACGTAACAATAGGAATTGATTTGTTACAGTCCAACCACAAAATGAAGCATTACATAATAATGAAAAGGACCCCTTACGAATAATTTAACAGAACATAAAGTCTTTTTTTTTTCAATATATATATATAAAAAATCAAGGCAAAAAATTACTTTCAAAATATAACTAATTAAGCTATGCATACATGGAATTTTAAAACATCAAAATAAACACCAAAATTTTATGAGTGGTAAGTTGTGTGTTGAGATGACTGTTTTCCTTCTTGTCTTTTTCTGTATTTTGCTATCTTCCTTTAATCAACGTAAATAAATTTTTTTTTCTTACCATAAAAGTTTAAAAGAAAATCAGAACTAAGTCCAGAATAACAGTGTCCTAAGGAATTTTCTAGAGGTCCAAGTGGCACAAACAGTTTGCTCTTGGCTACTAAACAAAAGGTTGTAGGTTTGAACCCACTCAGCAGTACATCTGAAGAAAGGTTTCCATAAAGATTGTGTTGTTGTTGTTGTTATGTGCTGCCGAGTCAGACCCGACTCATAGCGACCCCTCCTTGGGTTTCCGAGGCAGTATCATTATGGAAGTAGATTGCCCAATCTTCCTTCCAAGAAGCAAACCCATTGCTACCAAGTAGATTTCAACTCACAGCGACCCTATAAAAACCAAACTCACTGCCATTGAGTAGATTCAGACTCACAGTGACCCCCCACCCCTTTTAAGTTTCTGAAATGGTAAATCTTTACAGAAGTAGATTGCCCAGTCTTCCTTCCACAGAGTGGTCATGGGGTTTGAACCACCAACCTTTTGGTCAACAGTCAGATGCCTAGGCACTAAGCCACCAGAGCTCCTCAGTGAGCCCATAGGACAAAGTAAAATTGTTCCTGGGGTTTCCAATGCTGTAAATCTTTATGGAAGTAAACACTTCATATTTCTTCCACACAACAGCAAGCTGTAGGTTTGAATGTCAACCTTTTGGTTAACTACCCAGAGCTTAACCACTGTACCACCAGGGCTCCTATCAGCAAAGATTACAGCCAAGAAAACCCTAAGGAGCAGTTCCACTCTGTGCCTCATAGGACCAAAATGAGTCAGAACCCACTTCACGGTAATAGGTTTATTTTTTTAGATTTTTTGGATAACTTTTCTACTTCTTGAGAGGTTACATTATCTGCAAGGTAGGCTGAGAACAATGGCATGTTCTGCATCCAATGTCATGCAGCAAAAAAAAAAAAAAAAGTGTAAAGTATTCCAAGAGAAAACTATGGTTTTTTTTACAGAGTATCCTCCTACTATCATATTCTAACCCTGCCCATAGTCCTTGGGCTGCTCTGCAATGCTAAGATTTAAGTACAGGTGCCCCGGTTTTCAAAAGTTTGCATTATGCCCCCTTTGCTTTTACAAAAGACCTACATCAGTAACTGTTTTTCACAACTCAAAAGAAATCTGAAGAGGGTTTTCACTTTCAGAGAAAAAAGGCAAAAAGTGAAACTAGTGTTGAGGATTTGTTCTGCAGTGAGCTATTAAAGAGGCAGCACACACCCTGAGCAGTGAGACTGGTGTCACCAAGCTTCCTCCCCTGAACTGCACTCTCAGTATCAAGCTGCCATAACCCTGAACTGTGTCTGTGAACACTATAAGTTAGTGTTATTGTAGGTTTTGTGTGTTATTTGGTATGATTTCATAGGTTATTTTTTCGGTCTAGAAGCTCCCAAAAATATTTCCCATATAAATTAATGGTAATTCCTTCTTCAGTTTATGCCATTTCAGCTTATGAAAGGTTTCCTAGAAACACACCACTTTCATATAGTGAGGAAAACCCGTACCTGATACCTACTGCCTTCAAGTCAATACTGCCCCATAGTGACCCTATAGGACAGGGTGGAACTGCCCCAAAGGGTTTCAAGGTTGTAATCTTTATGGAAGCAGACAGCCACATCTTCACCTGGTGGGTTTGAATCACTGACCTTTCTGGTTAGCAGCCCAGCACTAACCACTGCCCCAGCAGGGCTCCTTCTAGGTAACTGATGTTGTTGTTGCTGTTAGGTGCCGTCGAGTCATTTCCGACTCATAGAGACCCCATGCACAGCAGAACAAAACACTGCCCAATCCCGTGCCAGCTCCGTGATCCCTGTTACACTTGAGCCGATCATTGCAGCCATCATGTCAATCCATCTCGTTGAAGTCCTCCCCCTCTTTCATCGACCCTCCACCCTACCAAGCATGACATCCTTCTCCAGGGAAGGGTCCCTTCTGACAACATGACCAAAATAGGTGAGACGAAGCAAAGTTGTATCATCTGCATATCTCAGGTTGTTAATGATTCTTCCTCCAATCCTGATACCATGTTTTTTTTTTTCATATAGTCCAGCTTCTTGGATTATTTGCTCAGCATATGGATTGAATAAGTATGGGGAAAGGATACAACCCTGACACACTCCCTTTCTTGATTTTAAACCATGTAGCATCCCCTTGTTCCATTCGAATGACAGCCTCCTGGTCAAGGTACAGGTTCCTCATTAGTATAATCAAGTGTTCAGGAATTCCCATTCTTCTCAAAGTTATCCATAATTTGTCATGATCCACACAATCAAATGCCTTTGCATAGTCAATAAAACACAAGTAAACATC
>NW_006921665.1:9598202-9629408 GCF_000298275.1 Orycteropus afer afer | reverse complement strand
TTCTTTAACTCAAAAAAAAAAAAAAAAAAAACCCACCTAACTCACAGTCCTGAGTGAATTCTGACTCATAGTGACCCCCCCATTGGGTTTCCGAGGCAATGAATCTTTATGGAAGTAGACTGCCCATCTTCCTCTGCAGAGTGGCTGGTGGCTTTGAACTGCCAACCTTCTGGTTAGTAGTCAAATGCCTTGGATACTGTGCCAGCAGAGCACCTACCTCCTATCAATCAGTGCTGTTTTCACTTTTCCTTTGAATCATTAAACTATCTGCCTGATTCCCTCATATCATCTGAGTAAAATAAATTCTTTACCAAGTGTTTACTATTACATCTGTGTAAGAGCTTTGACTACCTTTTTCTGAAAATTACCTTGTAACAGTCAAAAAACTTGGTTTCATAATAGACATAAAAATAAAACTGGATAATAACCATTTATATCTTGAAGATGAGGTAGGTTTCTCTCCTCTAGAATAAACAACCATGCCTTACTCACCCCCTTGCCTTTAACCACCCTTCCAATCACAGCAAGTGTTTTTCTTCATAGTTCCCTCTCCAGCTCATCTTTTTTAAAAAAATGTACAAAGCAAAAGCAAGTAAAGTATTCCAATCTAATCAGAGTATATGGAGGCACTGATGAATATTATTATGTATGAAATCTCTTCTCAATGACTCAAGCACAAATAATTGCTCACTCTAAATCCTTTCCAAGTATATCTGTCCTATTACTGTCTCTTCTAAGTAGATGTTTTGGTGGATTCTGTATTAGGGGAAAGAGACCCCAAATTTAAACATGTTCAATAGAGACACTTTTAAGCCTTGGGCAGAACAAAGACAATCATTCTGGATAAGGAAAACCATCAGCATGAGAAAGTTGAGTCACGGCCGTGTAGCTAATTATATATGATTTACATATTTAAAAAAAAAAAGTGGTGGGGAATCATCACAAAATCATGATTGGCGGTGGACAGATTTGTTACTATTGTAAACAGGACTACAGAAGCAGGGAAAAGACCATGATTGGGATACATACATAACTGAAGATAGGAAAGGGTTACAGGATTTGTTCTGGGCCTTGACTACCTGGCTAGGTGGTAGTCTGCTTAGGCTGTGACTCATGACTATGTAGCCTGAGTCTTAGCACAAGGTGGCTATCAAACAACACCAAGACCCCAACCTTAATTTAATTTAGACAAGGACATACTTAGGCAAGTTCCCTAGTTCCTTCTGTGAGGATCATTTACTTTCAATTACACTCTTCCTAAAGGTAAATTGCCCCTCCCTAGGCCTGTCCTAGAACTTGTCTATGCATAGCCACAATACTAGTTTAATGGTCAGAAAGAACCCAAATGGCATCTGAAACTTATGTCAATCCTCAAAATGGAGTTAGGGCTCCCACTGCAGACCATAGTGTCTACAAAACCAAGTGCCTTAAAATTTAAGCTCTAATACAATTTAAAAAAAAAAAAAAAATTCATAATAACTTGAAGCATCCATTCATTCAACAAATATTAATCGAGCACCTATTATGTGCCATACAATATTCTCATCTTTGAGAACTTAGCTTTGAATAGCTCTCATTTTCTAGTAGAAACAGCCCAAACTACAGTAAAAGAAATTTACTCTCACACTTAATACAGGACACCCCCACCACCACCCTTTCAGGTGAAGTGGTGAGCATCAGAAACACACTTGCTATGTAACAAAATTCATATATTAACCTTGGATAAAAGATAAAAGTTCCACCAACACACACAGTATTTTCAAAACTATTTTACTTACCAAATCACATGTTCAAAACAAAACAAAAACATGGCTTTCCTGACAGGTGCCTTGAGAGGGGGCCTCACCTCTTTCTTCTCACCCGTCTGTTCAGCAATCAGCTGGTCAAACACGGCACCGAATTCTTCATGGATTTTCTGCATTTCGTTGATATGACTTGCAACCTTGTTCATAGTCTTGATGGCCACTAGAACGAAACAGATTGTAAATGAAAACGTTAAGACTTTCACAGGGAGGGGACTGGGAAATCCTTTGGGCTGCCCTCCAGCTCACCGTCCAGGTGGTAGTGTTCCTCACTCTCTGCGTCCGTCAGGGCAAACAGCTCCTTCAGCAAGAGTGGGTACTTGAGGATCCTCTGGATGGGCTTGATGAGGTAAGACTCAAGGGTGGACGAGTGCTGCTGCTTTGGATTCTGGGCATCCAAGAATGCCTTGAAAGCCGTGTCTGTTTTGGCTGGAATTGTTTAAATACAGGGTATCAGAGGGGAGTGCCCAAATGGCTCTCTTCTCACAATTTTACTCACTTTTCCCAAGGTGCCTCTTTACAGGACTAAGGGGAAAGGGGAAAGGGTGGGAGAAACAACTGGAAGGGCTTATTGGGCAGGTTTATTTAGTTATTGCAGGGGGCATGATGAGTGAAAGAATAACAGAATTTGTAAATGCTACAATCTTGGTTTTTCAGGGACTGCTGGTCATCCTCCTTCCTAAGCATTTCATTGCCATTAGAACTTCTTTTATGGGGACAGTGGACAGTGGACGTTCAGTGGTGGAATTCTTAAGGGAGACCTGAGTTTATTTCCCACCCAATGCACCTTATACGTAGCCACCACTCATCTGTCAGTGGAGCCTTGTGTGTTGATACGGTGCAGAACAGGTTTCAGTGAGCTTCCAGACAAGGACAGACTAGGAAGAAAGACCTGGAGACCTATTTTGGAAAATCAGCCAGTGTAAAACCTATGGATCACAACTATCTGATCTGCAAATGATCATGGGGACAGCAGAGGACTGGGCAGTTTTTCATTCCACTGTGCATGGGGTCACCATGAGTCAGTAGCCAGCTCAGGGGCAGCCAACAATAACAGAACTTCCTTTGAGAAAAAGCAGGCCAAAACAACAACAACCAGAAGCAGCATATGACTCGATGTAGCTAAGTACAAAGAGATTAGATCTCCCACAGTGAATGCCTTCTATTATCTATTCCAGTTAACTGAGTACTACCAGCTATCAGCATCTGTAGGGCAGTCATCTTACAGGGAAACTTACATCTGACCTCATACTGCCCAGGCAGCACTGATCTCCTAGTGTGCTACATTCTATGACCCTGCTTAGCAGAAAAGCAGACCTGAGGAGTTGAAGGTCCCCAAAAGAACAGAGAGTGACCTGTCAGTGGAGAGTTAGGAACTCAAGGCTAACGCTGTCCATCCAGATGCAAAGGAATGAACAGTGCAGAAGTGGAATGAAAGAGGGTGAAAAGTGAGGAGAGAAGGACAGGATCAAAGTGATTTGTCAGTGGGTATGCATTAGAAAGCAACAATAACAGTTTCTGATAAAAATTTCTATCCCCATTGGTTAGAAGAGTAAGCCAAGACCAGATATTACAATGGAGCATCTTGGAAACAAAAAATGATTCTTCTCACCATCTTTATTCAATTAAGGAAAGCAGTACTCATGCGGGAAGACTCTTTAAAGACTATCCCTTTGAAATTCCATAAAAAGGAGTCAGGAGTCCCTGAATGGTGTAAATGGTTAATACCCTTGGCTGTTAAGTAAAAGGTTGGAGGTTGGAGTCCACCCTGAGGTGCCACAGAAGAAAGGCATGGCAATCTGCTTCTGAAAAATTAGTCACTGAAAACTCTATGGAGCATAGTTCTACACTAACACACATGGAGTCACTATGAGTCAGCATCAATGCCACAGCAATTTAAAAAAAAGAAAAAAATAGGAATCAGACTCCATAGGTTCAGTCATCATTTCTCCTCCTCCTTCTAGAGAAGAAACCCTTAATGAGAAAGGAGACTTGGAGTAAGATGATCAATGGATGCTAGACCAGGCCCAGGGCTAATGAATAAGGAAGTTACAGCTTCTGTGGGGCACCCTCAAATCTGAGTCCATGTCTAGAATGGGCCCAGAGATCTCCCTAAAATTCTCAAGTCTAAAATTACGGCTATGGGCCATAGCACATGAGTGCATGGTTCACAGCATTCTGTCAGGGTTAAGAGCGTCACTCCCCACCTGACCTCGCTATGAGTTGGTTAAGACCTGCAGCCATGGCTTCTGTTTTTCTGAGAGGGCTCTTGACATCCTCTTGCACATTTGGCAATTAGAGTAAAAGTGGGTCATACCTACTGTTTGAAGGGATACTTTTGAAAGACTCAATATTTTTCAGGTACAAAAAATAATGTTAGTGAATTAAAAAAAATCTACTGGGGCAGACTTTAATCTAATTGAATGATTAAAAATAACACAAATTGCTTAAGGATTATAATAAGTATACAATTTCACTGTAGAGCAAAGTGCTCTAATATTGTTACTTTAACAGTTTCAAAACAGCTCTCATCCAATACAAGTTTAAAAGAACACATAGAGCTAGATGAATAATACAGCACATCTGAAAACAAGGTCAAGGTCAGAAAACATGACAAGGAAATTCTCAAGTTCCCTTTACATTTTTATGCCAAACCAGAACTTTGTTGCATTGACCATCATTAAGTTTGCCATTATCTGAGGCAGGCTCTTTTGCTATCCACACCTGCCTTGTACTAGTATTTCCTACCAGTAACCATGGAGTCAATCCCGACTCAAGGTGACTCCATGTGTGTCAGAGTAAAACTGTGCTCCTTAGGATTTTCAATGGCTGATTTTTCAGAGCCAGATTGCCAAGTCCTTCTTCCAAGGTTCCTGTGGGTGACCTTGAACTGTCAACTGTCTGGATAGCAACAGACTGTGTTCCCATTTGAACCCTCCAGGGACTCTAATATTTCCTACCAAAAACCCAAATCAAACCCACTACCATCAAGTTGATTCCAACTCTGACCCTACAGGGAAGATAAGAACTGCTTCATAGGGTTTCCAAGGCTGCCATGTTTACGGAAGCAAAGTACCAACCTCTCTCCTGCAGAGGTTACTAGGTTAAAACCTAACCTAGTAAAATAGTCACATCTAACCATGGAAACACAACTAATTTCTAAAGAATCTCAGAATAGTCTATCATGTTCTTAGAACATTTAAGAAAAGTAGGTTGTAAACATAAAATTCTCTTCTGGCCTATGCAAAATATAATTGCCACTTGAGCAATTTTCGTGAAAAATTAGTAATGGTGATGGCTATTATCATACCCCTAGGAACAAAAATAAAGAGCTATTGATGGTATAGTGGTTAAGGCATTTGCTTGCTAACCAAAAGGTCAGTAGTTCAAACCTGCCAGGCACTCCATAGAGGACATATGAGGCAATCTGCTTCTGTAAAGGTTTACAGTCTTGTAAATCTAATTGGGTTTGCTATGAGTCAGAATCAACTTGATGGCAGTGAGTTTGCTTTTACGGTTTTGGAGGAACAAAAATATTTGAGGTGAAGATAATATTACACAAAAAGGTATATGTAATAAGGTCAGTTATAGGAGAAACTAATGAGAAGTTGGAAAAAAGCAATAATTTCTCTACTTCATGAACTGCAAAATGACCTGTCAATTTTCATCAAAACTATGTAGCTGGGTCAAACTTTCATTTTAAGAAAACTGACAAAACTCAGTGACAAAACATTGATATATACGGGTGGACAGGCTGAACTATTAGGTATATCATATCTATGCAGGGAGGAGTGTGCCCATGACCATGTATAGGGTTGGCAAACAATATTTCTACAAGCATATTTGTATGTTCTGTAAGAATTCCTAGATGTATAGTAGAGCTGACAAGGGACAAGGTTGTAGTCACTTCTTGGCCACAGCCAGCTACCCAAAGGGAGTTAGTAGTTGGACTTGTGAGCTTGGGGCTATAGTTGCAGGGGACATCAAGCTCAATTGACATAACATACTACACAAAAACAGTGTTCTACATCCTACTGTGGTGAGAAGCAACTGGGATTTTGAAAGCCTGCAAGCAGCCATCTAGATGCAACAATGGGTCTTCCTCATCCATAGCAAAGAAAAATGACGAAAACCAAAGATGCACGGAAACAACTAGTCTAAGGGACTGGTACATCATGTGATTCTCAGCCTACAGGACTATGAGACCAGAAGAATTAGATAGTGCTCGGCTACCACTGTCAACCACTTGGAGGGGGATCTATATAGGAGATAGAGTGGGGGAATAATTTGGAACAAAACTCAAAATCATTACAAAAAAAGGCAGGGGACCAGATTTGCTGGTCTGATAGAGCCTGATGGAACCCCTGACACTATGGCCCTTAGAAGCCCTTCTTCATGTCTGGAACTGAACCCACTCCTGTGTCTTCCAGCCAAACCAAAGACAGGCATATGAGCTGAACATTTACATTAGGTAGATACACTCCTTGGAGAGATCAATCGTGGGAGAATAGAAGGGCTGTGTATGCACAAGGAGACAGGGAGCAGAAATGCATGGAAGTGAAGTACACAGGGAAGAGATAACTTTGGGGAGGAAGTACAAGGGGAGCTGTTGTATTGACAAAGTATATGTGAGCTGCTGTATGGAAAGTGAACTTGCTCTGTAAACTTTCACCCAAATCACAATAAAATTAAAAATAAATAAATAAAAATGAAGTTAATCACACAAAAAGAAAGAAAACTGACAAAACTACTAGTTCAAAATATGAATGCATTTCATTCCTTAGTGCCCACAGGGGGACCATATTAGTATGTCTATCCAACACAGATTTTTGGCAAGAATATATTTCTGTATTTGTGGCTTCTTGGAACGCTTAACTGCCATACCAATGACTCTCAGATTTATGTCCAAGATCCCTCAACCATAATGAACTACACAAATGTGAATCAGCAATTAATGCGCCTGCCACCCACCACCCAGTCTTCACAAGCCTTACCTTTCACCAGAACCTTGGGGACTTTTGTGTGGCTGGCGCAAAAGGCACTGTAGAGCTTGAAGCGGTCAGCATAATACAGAAAGGATCCCCCCAGAGAGAATAGCACTTTCTAGATACAATGAGAACAAGCACAGTTAGTTCATTTTCTTGGTTATGTACGAATAAAAGCAGGATACATCAGGGAGCTAACACCCTCTGACCCTCTAGCAACATTCACACCTGTCTGGGTCCTTCTTTGACCACTGATGCTCCTCAGATTACCTCTAAGAAGGGACGTGGCTTACAAGTTTATATAACAGATGCAAGAGTTTGTTTTCTCAGTATGTACAGTGGCAACACCACTGATTTTCCAGGCCTGTGTCTTTTAATATATACAACATTTTGGAAAAGGTAGAGAACTCTCATTATGTTGTATGGGGAGCTAGATGTGATACATCAAATGTAGACAGGGAACGTCCAACCTGCTGTGGTTTCAACTAACTCATGACCATCTCATGTGTGTCAGCATAGAGGTGTGCTCCATGGGGTTTTCAATGGCTCATTTTTCAGAAGTAGATCACCAGGCCTTCTTTCTGTGGTAACATCCAGGTAGACTAAAATCTCTAACTTTTCAGTTAGCACTTGAGCATGTCAATAGTTTGTACCACCAGGAATGCCAGGGAATGTCTACCCCCTCAAAAAAAGAAACTGAGACATATTTCCCTCATCACTGTACCTTCATCTCTTCCAATATCACATCTCTCTTCTAACAGGGAAAAAATAAGAATATAAGCAACATTAAAGGCAGAAATATGCTCAATTTTGTACACTATGTCTTGTCTTACTAGCCTACACCCTCTGCCCCATATGATCAAAATTGAATGGAGGCTTCTTTTAAATCACACATTTTACATTTTATAAGTGAAGATTTACACACATGTATATACACATACATACATGCATATATATATGGAGCTATGGTGGCATAGTGCCTACGGCATTTGACTGATAACCAGAAGGTTGGCAGTTCAAACCCACCAGCCACTCCATGGGAGAAACACTGGGCAATCTACTTCCATAAAGACTTTCCATCTTGGAAACCCAAAGGGGGTCACTATGAGTCAGAATCGACTCAATAGCAGTGAGTTTGGTGTACTCACACACGCACACACACATATATAAACAGGCCTCAGAAAAACATCTTCTGTAGGCTTCAGAATGATCGATTCTTGTTCAGTTCAAGAGAAGTACTATGTTTTCATGCTTAGAATTAAATGTTAGGTTCTAAGCAAGGAAATAACGTTTCAGACATGAATGATAAATTGGATTCCCAAAAGTTCAATTTATATAATTAATAACTCAGTGAATTCTGATAAGACTGTCTACTGACCAGAAAAAGAGAAAAAATTAGCTTTCGATTTTCAAACGACATATACTTGCTAATCAGATGTGTAAATTATTTCCCTACATATTCTACTGAGGAGCTCTGATGGCATAGTGCCTAAGGCATTTGACTGCTAACCAGAAGGCTGGCAGTTCAAACCCACCAGTCACTACTCGGAAGGACCATTATGGATTGAATTGTGTTCCTCAAAAAAGATACATTGAAGCCCTAACCCCTAGTACATGTGAATGTGACCCTGTTTGGAAATAGAATCTTTGAAGATGTTATCAGCTAATATAAGGAGATATAAGAATAAAACAAAACAAAACCCCACTACCATTGAGTCAATTCCTACTCATAGCGACCCCAGAGGACACAGTAAAACTGCTGGATAGAGTTTCCAAAGCTATAAATCTTTATAAAAGCAGACTGTCTCATCTTTCCCCTGCAGAGCAGCTAGTGGGTTCAAACGATCAACTTTTTTGGTAAACAGCCAAATATTTAACCACTGTGCCACCAGTAGGAAGTTCTTAATGTGCATACCCTCCTGATGAAAGAAAAGAGACAGAGACACACAGGGTGAATATGTATCTGCAAGTTAAGAAATGCCTGGGCTCACCAGAGATTAGAAGAGAAATCCTAGGACTATCGAGAGAGCATAGCCCTGCTGCCACTCTGAATTCAAACTTCCAGCTTCCAGAATTGTGAGAAAGTAACTTTATGTTGTGTTAAGCCACACGCTTTGACTGTTTTGTTACAGAAGCCCTAAGAAATGAATACATCTACCTTTTTTCCTTTACTTTACTTTCCAAGACCCCTGCCAGTTTAGATAGTATTAGTAGAGGCAGTATGACCCTTTACGGTATTGTTATCCTTTGAGTCACACTCAGTAACTAAATAAGAAAGTTGTGGAAGAAAAAGCTCTAATTGCAATCTTCACTTTAGCTATTCCAAAGTCATTCATCTGTTTAACTGAAATTAAACAGATGATACTGAACAGTTACCATAGAGCTGTTGTTGGTAGGTGCCAGAGAGTCCACTGCAACTCAAAGCAATTCTATACACCAGAGGAGAACTGCCCCATAGGGTTTTCTATGCTATAATCTTTATGGGAACAGATCTCCAGGCCTTGATCTCACAGAGCCAATGGATGGGTCTGAACTGCCAAACTCAGAATGCAGAGGAGCACTTAATCATTGCACCACCAGGTCTCCTTATACTAGTATTACACAGCCAAATTTCAACAACCATTAGAAGAAGTGAGGCAAACTGTATGAGGCCCCATATATGGACAACTGATTTTCAGCAGAAGTGCAGAAGAATTTCAGTGGAGAAGGTCTAAAAGGGTCTAGTCTTTTCACATATACACACACACACCCAAAAAAAATAGAGTTAGAAAAACTAGATATGCATAGTGCCCCAATAAACGAGCTTTGATCTACTTATCACACTTTATACAAATTCAACTCAATACAGATCATAGACCTAAATGAAAATCCCAAAGCTACAGAACTTCTAGAAGAAAACAAAATCCTTATGACTCTGATCTAGGCAAAAATTTCACTAATATCAACACCAAACTCATGACACATGTGGTAGGTAAGTTGTGTGTCAATTTGGCTGGGCCTCGTTTCGAGTGGCTGGGCAGCTGGATGGAGTTATTCCCCATGGTAAGACTGGATCACCTTCATGGTGGAATCTACTGGAGCAGCTGAGTAGATACCTTAAGGATGTGGTCTGCTTCCAGTATATAAGCAGCAGCTTTGAGAAAGGTCTCTACAGTTTTTGGCATGCTTGAATCCTGCATGTAGCCAAGCTGTCATTCAGCAGCCTGCCATGTTGTCCGCCAATCTTGTGATTGTTAATGGACTTGAATTAGTGGCCTGCCATGTTATTCGATAATCTGGAGACTGTGCCTTTTTACTTGTTGACCTTGGGTTTGTCAGCCTCAAGCAGCCAACAGCTGTCTGAGGTAAGAGAAGTCTCCAGCTTTAGTGGGCCAGGAGCAAGAGGCAGAGCTAAAGCCCAAGGTTGAAGGGCTTTTACTCAGCCCCTAGAGCTGGCACTTTGAACTTGGACTTTCAGACTCCTAAACTTTAAGAGAATAAACCCCTGTTGGTCAAACCATCCGTTTGTGGTACTTTCTGTTAGAGCAGCACTAGAAGATCAAAACAGGAAAAAAATGGAAAAATTTAATAAATTATTCTTCCTGGGAATTAAAAACTTTTTTTCATTTAAGGGCACTATTAAGAGAATGAAAATACAGGCTCAGACAGGGAGAAAACATTTACAAATTATGTATCTGGATAAGGAACTTGTAACTAGAATATACAAAGAACTCCAAAAACTCAATAAGAAAATATAATAATTGGGCAAAAGATGTGGACAGACACTTTGATCTACTTATCCCACCTTATACAAATTCAACTCAATACAGATCAGAGACCTAAATGAAAATCCCAAAGCTACAGAACTTCTAGTAGAAAACATTAATCCTTATGACTCTGATGTAGGCAAAAATTTCATACATATCAACACCAAACTCAAGATACATGTGGTAGTTAAGTCATGTGTCAATAGTAAGAAAATATAATTGGGCAAAAGATGTGGACACTTCACTAAAGATGACACATCTGTGTGCTTAGGACATATGATGACATATCTTGTGTACCCTTATGACTGCACACAAATCAATGAGCTTTGCTGATTACAACTGCAGCTCAGGAAATCTCTGCAATAAAGGAAAGCCAACTGGGGAGGAAGAAGTAAGCCAAGAGCATCCTAACTAAGGCACTAGTCATACATCCTCATTAAGGCTGGAGGACACTGTGTTCTGGAAGGTTGTCTTCCTCTGGATAATGATAAGCTTTTCCATTAAGCAAAGTTTCGCAGAACAGAAAAAATTAATCTGGTTACTGGGAGACCTGGGGTGCTATTCTAATTTGCTAATAGCAAATGTATTAAAGTTCCCATCATAAACAGAAATAAAGGCCAAGGTTGGTATATCTTCCAAAGTAGAAGCAAACAGATGCACCAGTTTAATGCAAGTAGATGGCACTGACTTCAGTTCAGCCAGAAAAACAAGACACAGTCAGGGACCTTCTCAGATGCTCTTTAGGAACTGGCCCACAATGGGCAACCCAATGAAGTCTGTAGAACCATGAGCACAAGAACTTACCAAAGAGAGCATAAGGCCACCTTTGATGTGTTAGCAGGGTACTCAACTTTATCCATAGGATAGTCTACTCATAACATTAAAAAAAAAAAAAAAAAAGTTGCCATCAAGTTGACTCCAGCTCATGGTAACCTCATGTGTGTTAGATGCTGTACTTTATAAGATTTTCAATGGTCGATCACCAAGTCTTTTTTCTGAGGCTTCTCTGGGTAGTCTTGAACCTCCAACCTTTTGGTTAGCAGCCAAACACATTAAACGTTTGTACCACCCTAAGACATTAGGAGGCAGCTTTACACTATTTGAGGATGAGACTTACCTTAAATTGATCAACTTTCTCAAGCTTTTCCAAGTCAGGTACCAGCCTCACCCCATCTTCTAGAGTTTTAAGGAATTCCACTTGAAACTCTACCATCTCAGTTAAATTTCCAAAGAGTACATCAAGCTGAAAAGTGAACTAGAAGTTAATCCACCCTATACTACTTCATTAATGTTCAGAAATTTTGTTTATCTGATTACCAAGTTTTTCTATCAATATTCAACAATTCCAGAGGGTAGGGCAGCTCCATATTCTCTAAGTCAAACAGCTTAGAAGGCAAAAAAGTGACCTACTTATTACAATAAGCAAATTCCAAATGCTTTCAGTACTATGTGTGCTCCCCATTCATTTCTGTTTACCAACAAGTCAAAAATACAATGTGACCCTCACAAAGTTAAGACAATTCCACCATACCTCATCTTGGGTGAGAAAAGTTTCTTTTTGAAGAGGTTTCAAGTATCTCTCCATGAGACAATTTAAGTCCTAAAGGTGGAAAAGAAATCTCATTAGTACATCTAAAAGCTTATAAAGAATATAAAGAAAAACAGACTATGTTCAAAAAGTTAACATTAGTCTTTAGGTGTCTAAAGTCCATTCAAGCAGTGGACAGACAACCTTTTCGGTAAATGTCAGCTAGTAACTATTTCAGCCTTTTCAAGTTATATGTTCTTTGTCGAAACTATACAACTCCACTGTTGTAGCACAAAAGTAACCAAGACTATGTTGTTGTTAGGTACTGTCGAGTCAGCTCCAACTCATAGCGACCCTATGTACAACAGAACAAAATACTGCCCGGTCCTGTGCCAGCCTCATAATCCTTGCTATACCTGACTGAGCCCATTGTTGCAGCCACTGTGTCAATACATCTGGTTAAGGATGTTCCCCTTTTTCATTGACCCTCCACTTTACCAAGCAAGATATCCTTCTTCAAGGGAATGGTTCCTTCTGACAACATGACCCAAGTAGGTGAGATGAATTCTGGCCATTCTCGCTTCCAAGGAGCATTCTAACTGTACTTCCTTCCAGGACTGATTTGTTAGTTCTTTTGGCAGTCCATAGTACTTTCAGTATTCTTCGCCAACAACGCAACACAAAAGCATCAACTCTTCTTTAGTCCTCCTCCTTCATTATCCAACTCTCACATGCATATGCTGTTATGTTGTTGCTATGTGCCACTGAGTCAGACCCAACTCATAGCGACCCCTCCTTGGGTTTCCAAGGCAGCATCACTACGGAAGTAGATTGCCCAACCTTCCTTCTGAGGAGTGGCTGGTGGGTTTGAACCGCCAGCCTTCTGGTTAGCAGTCAAGTGCCTTAGGCACTACACTACCAAAATACCATGGCTTGGGTTAGGTGCAGGAGCTCTGGTGGCATAGTGCCTAAGGCATGTGACTGCTAACCAGAAGGAAGGTTGGGCAATCTACTTCCATAGTGATACCACCTCAGAAACCTAAGGAAGGGTTGCTATGAGTCAGATCTGACTCGATGGCAGTAAGTTTGGTTTTAGTTTGGTTTTTGGGTTAGATGCACCTTAGACTTCAAGGAGACATCTTTGCTCTTCAGCACTTCAAAGAGGTCTTTTGTAGCAGATTTGCCCAGTGCAATATGTTGAGTGATATCTTGACTGCTGCTTCCATTGGTGTTGAACCAAGTAATATGAAATCTTTGACAACTTCAATCTTTTCTCCATTTATTGTGATGCTGCTTATTGGTCTACTTCAGGATTTTCATTTTCTTTATATTGAGGTGTAACCCATACTACAGACTGTAGTCTTCAATCTTCATCAGTATGTACTTCGAGTCATCTTCACTTTCAGCAAGCAAAGTTCTGTCATCTGCATATCACAGGTTGTTAATGAGTCTTCCTCCAATTCTGATGCCACATTCTTCTTCAGATAGTCCAGCTTCTCGGATTATTTGCTCAGCATACAGAGTGAATAAGTATAGTGAAAGGATACAACGCTGACGCACTCCCTCTCTGATTTTAAACCATGCAGCATCCCCTATCTAAAGACTCTACACAAACGAATATAGCTGTGTTCCAATAAAGCTTTATTAACAAACACAGGCTGGGGACTAGAGCTGGCCAAGGGTCATAATCTGCTGATCTTGATTTAAAGAGTGAAACAGATAATTAAAAACAGATTGCACTGTTTCAACATAGGGAATGAGAATAAATGTCAGGAGTGATAATACAAAGAAAACAGATCTAATTACCATTCTGCCTAGACTCCAATTAGATTATAAATACAATACCCTCGTTTGTCAAATCCAAATTCACTTTTCCCATTATCTCAACAACATATTTAAAAAGATCAGGCAGATAAACAATCATATTATTGAAAAATAATTCTATTATACTGATATGCTTCCTTAAAACAAAATAAACCCAAAAAACCTATTTGCCATCAAGTAGATTCTGAATCATGGTGACCCCACGAGTGTCAGAATAGAACTGTGCTCCCAATGGCTCTCAATGCCTGATTTTTTAGAAGCAGATCGCCAGGCCTTTCTTCTGAGGCTCCTTCTAGGTGGATTCAAATCCCTAACCTTTCAGTTAGCAGCCAAGTACGTCAACCATTGGCATCACCCAGGGACTCCCAAAACTAACAGGTGATTTTAAATGCAGAATAAAAGCCAAAGACCAAGAGCCTCTTCACACTACAAGTTGACTTTGTTTTTAGCCAAGGTTGTAAATATATATATGTATATATATATATACATAAACACATAAACTACATGCCTTAGAAGAGGAGGGAAAGCAGGTCCTGTAGGAAAGGGAGGCAGGAAGAACAAGACATACCTTCACGTAGGTGCGCTCTGTCTCCAAGAGCTCACAGATCACCTTGCGAAGCTTATCTGCATCGGTGAGTTGTCTCATGGTTGCCAGCTGAGGCCCGGTAGAGTCCTGAGGAGATGGGCTCTGGTCAGAAGAGTTCATGTCATGCAGGCTGCGGCAAAATGCGGCCACCTGTTCTGTACTCTGCAGAACATGGTTTAAAAAGCAAGGCAGATACAGTTAGTCCTAATTAAAGGGCCTTGTCTCAACACCTGTCTCTCCTGAATGAGTTCTTCCTGGTTAATGAGCTGTCACAGATGAATCACATCTCATGTTTCCCCAAATCGCTCCACACGCTAGATGCTCATTAACTGCTCAAAACATCCATAATGACAATACCAGTACCAGTTGCTGTTGAGTCCGCATCAACTTATGGAGACCACACATGTGCCAAAGTAGACCTGTCCTCCATAGGATTTTCAATGGCTGATTTTTCTGATCACCAGGTCTTTCTTTCAAGACACTTCTGTGGACTCAAACTTCCAACCTTTCAGTTAGCAACCAAGCATATTAACCATTTACACCACCCAGCAACTCCGTAATAATAGTGACTGTTTATTAAGTACTACCTGTGTACCAGGTGTTAGTTTGATTCACTTAATCCACTCTACGTGGTGAGTAAAGGCTATTACAGTTGAGAAAACTGAAGCCCAGAGAGGTTAAGCAATTCATCCAAAATTACACAGCTAAGTGGTAGAGTCAGGCAGTCTGGCTCCAAAGCCTATATTCTTTACCAGAACAAAAACTTATAGATGGGAGAGACACAGGAAAGCAAGTGTATTTTACCCAAAATACATGGCTTACTAATTAGACTTCTTAATCAGACTCTCACTTCAATGCATTATCTACTACACTTTGCAATGCTGGGAGGAGCTCTGGTGGTGCTATAGTTAAAGCATTAGACTGCTAACCAAAAGTCAGCAGTTCGAACCCAGCAGCTGCTCAGCAGAAGAAAGATGAGGCAATATGCTTCTGTAAAGATTTATAGCCTTGGAAAACCTATGAGGTAGCTCTACTCTGTCTTATAGGGTCGCTATGAATTGGAATCAACTTGATGGCAGTGGGTGTGGGTTGCAACGCTGGAGACTATTTTACAAGGGAAGATTCTTCTGTTCTCTGTTAATAATTCATACTGAGGCAACTTCATGGATAAAGACATACATTCATAAATTAAAAAAAAAAGTTTCCTATTCCATCAGAAAGAGAAATGAAGTTTCCATACATGCTACAACATGGATAAAACCTTGCAAACACACTGAGTGAATGAAATAAGTCAGACACAAAAGAATAAGATTGTATGATACCTCTTATATGAAATATGTAGCCTAGGCAAATGCATAGAGACCAAAGTTTATCAGTGGCAGGTGGGAGTCATTGCTTAACGGGCACTGAGTTTATGTTCAGAGTGATGAAAAACTGGGAACAGAGAGTGGTCACCATTGCACAACACGGTGAATGTAACTAAAGTCACTGAATTATATGTGCAAAAGTGGTTGAAATGGCAAAAGTTTTATTATATACATTTTACCATGATTTAAAAAAAAAAAAAAAAAAAAGTTTCCATCTCTGCAGCTTTCCCAAAGAGAGAAATAAGAATGAGAATAAATGAATAAGGGAAGCTGGGCACTGACACAAGCCTCACAAGAAGATTCTAATCTTCACCAAACCTCTTCTCTGGATGATTCAAGTGAAGATCAGAAAGGTTGCAGAAAATTTTGTCATCCATTTAAAATAAACGATTCTAAGATTCCAAATTCCAACTTTTCAAGTTATGCAAAATAGCTCTCCAAAGCACAGACTGCTTAAAAACAAACAAAACCCACCACGATACACCATAGTTCTCTGCGTTAGCTGCATATTGGGATCACGTGGGAGCAGTACCTGATGCACACCCCAGACCGATTCAATCAGCATCTCTATGGTGGGGGGTGCAGGCAGTAGTTTTTTTTTTAACTAGGCTTTGAACCCATTCATTGTGGTTTAACCCCCTGCTGAGAATATGCCTTTCAACACCAGTTATACTGAATCACAATCCACATTTTAACCAGACCCTCCATATATATTCTTACTTACGTATACATAAGTATTACCTGGGGATCAATATGAATTATCAATCTTATCCTAAACAGCCCAGGCTGCTCACCTGTCCTCCATCTCAGCACTTGCTACCCCTGGCAAAGTCCTGGATTATTTTAGGAAATGCGATTAGCATCCCAGAAAAACACCTAGAAATTCTCCTGGGTCATCTTCTGACAGTTCAGAGCCTCAGGCATCCCTTCCTTATGAAACACATTCCTAAATGCAGGATTGATTTAGTCAGGTGGTCTCTGGGGTTAAGCAGGGGGCAAAACAATTCCTTCACTGGCAACCCTGTTCTGATTCAAGGTCAATTCTCAGGTTGTCATAAGGAACGGAGTCCAAATGGACATTTCTCTTCACTGTCAATTATGTTCAGTTAATTAAATAAACACAGAGAATTATAAATTACAATGCCTGTAAGTATTGTCTAAGGATGTTATAATTATGAGGCTCTTGATAACATTTTTCTTTGGAAAAAAAATAATTTAAAAGGATGTTGTTAAGTTTGAGAATTTTGCTTTACTAAACTATTACCAAAAAAATAAAAGCTTAGAAAAAAATAATTTGAAGGAAGTATGAAACACTTCTTTAAAATACCTAAAGGACTTCTTTAGAATACCTCCAATCTGTGGGTGATATACATAGTTAATATACTCAGCTGGGGCTGAAAACTTGATGGTTCAAGTCCACCCAGAGGAACCTTGGAAGAAAGGCCTGGTGATCCACTGAAAAATCAGCCACTGAAAACTCCATGAAGCACAGTTTTTACTCTGACATAGAGTTGCCATGTTGACAACCAGTTTTAATCAGGTGTTTTTAGAATACTTCTGCTCTACATATTTTACATATTGTGGCCAAGCTTTAAATGTTCCTCTCCCTTTATTATGACGAAACTCTTTCACATCAAAATCCACAAGAATCTTCTGCATGTAGCTCAGCCAAGCACAGCGTGGGAGGGGCTGAATGCAAATCTCCTGTACCAGCACTGAGTGGTGGTGGCACCCTGGTCATTCACACACCAAACAATGTGGCCAGACATACCCAGAAAGTTAGTTGTTGTCGTTGTTTGCCGTCGAGTCGGCCCCGACTCATAGCGACCCCTCCTTGGGTTTCTGAGGCAGTATCACTACGGAAGTAGGATTGCCCAACCTTCCTTCCAAGGAGTGGCTGGTGGGTTTGAACCACCAGCCTTCTGGTGAGCAGTCAAGTGTCTTAGGCACTATGCTACCAGCGCTTAGTTAGTTAGAGCAGGAAATTCTCAGCTCACTCCTAAAAGTCAAGCTTCCTGAAGCTTGTTGTTATTGTTGCTTACAGTCATGGGGCAATCTACTTCCGTAGTGATACTGCCTCGGAAACCCAAGGAGGGGTCGTTGAGTCGGGTCCAACTCGACGGCACATAACAACAACAACAACACAGTCCAGCTGGCTCCAACTCATGGTGATGACATCCACAATGAAATGAATTCCCTGCAGCACCCCATGATCACTTGCAGATTGGACCACTGTTATTTACAGAGTTTTCATAGGCTCTTTACTCGAAGTAGATCCCCAGGTCTTTCTTCCTAGTCTGTCTTAGTCTGGAAGCTCCACTGACAGATGGCGGTGGTTACACATGAGGTGCCCTGGCCCGGAATAGAACCCTGGTCTCTCGTGAGAATTCCACCACTGAACCACCACCAATACCCTTTCCTGGAGATAGGATAAGTAGCTCAAGATTCCTGTGAGTAAGAAGACAGCCCAGGATTCTCCAATAGGAGAAGTACAAACCTCTCTCCACTTGAGGACTGCAATCAGTCACCCTGGAAACTGAAACGCACTCAAGGGCACTTGACAACTGTCAGTTTAAAATTGTTAAAGGGTAACAAAAGCTGTTCCACTGTCAGGACTAAGAATTACCTAACCAACAGGGAGAAGAGGACAACTGCAGGAGGAAATGGGCCATGTCTTTGGAGATCAGCATGAAGCTCAGTGTTTATAGTATCCCTTTCTTCCTGTGGAAGATGAAAAGAAAGAACAAAAAAGGGGAGGGGGTACGCTTTTAATGCATAATATCAACTCAAGCTACCCAGCTGTTTTAACGCTTCCTGTTATGCAACCACTAAAGGCTTTTTTTCTCTCTCAGAAAGAGTTCAGAGTTCTAAAGCTCTCCTTGGAGTCTAAATGATTTAACACATCCCACAGATTTAAAAGAGGTTGGTGTGGCCTAAATGTATACCTATATTTAAGCTTTTTTGGAAACAAATACCAAAACCATATACTACAAAATTTCAGAGGCTGTTATATAATGATACTCCTTATAATCTCCTTTGAACAAACTTCTAAGAAGAATAGTCCAAAAAGAACCAAGACTGATTTGGGTACATCAAGCATAAACACCATCAAAGTGCAAGTCTGATTAAGTGACAAAAAAATCTAACCATCCATGGACTCTAATATTAACATTCATCTTGTTAATTATTTCTTGCCAACGTCACTGAATTTTCTTGATACAAAGTCACATTTACTATACAACTTGACCTGCTCAATACATACATCAGTTGGCATTAAACTGTTAACATATGCCTCCAAACCTATGCTTCAATAGTCACCACCTTCTCAATAAAGCAGAAATTTTTAAAAAAAAGTCAAACAGACTTTAAAACTTTATACGAGGAGGCAAGCAAAGCATCCGCCTTCCAGCCTGCTTGCAAAATACTTAGATTCTACCCAAGTTGTCAAGCAAACATCACAAAACACTCAAAAACCCCAAAAACTAAAAGAGGAAAAACTCAAATATCACTTAATAAAAGAACACATACTGCATCTTTCTGCCACTTAAGACTGAAAGAATACATAAATGATTTTCTGCAAAATCAACTCCGCACCAACTGCTGATCCCCAAGAGCTAGAATCTACATATAGAATGAATGGGGGGACAAAAGGATAAAATATGGAGAAATAGGACAAACCTAATTACCATCTTTTGATTTGAAACTAATTCCTCTGGAAAGTCACAACATAAACAAGGCCGGCAAAACAGAATTCAAATGGCAATCATGCTCACCAGATTAAGTGTCCGATATATAGAACCACCAGACTTGTCATTGTTTGCAATCCTGGGCTTGCGCTTGATTTTCCACAGTGCAGACATCATCAGGAATATATTCTCATGGTAATTCTACCACCTGACATGGTCAGAACAGACACAGAAGTTTCTTAAAATATTCCAAGAGCACCAAAAGCCTTCCAGCTCCAGAGAGAGCATCCTCTCGCACAGACACCCTGTGCTGGCTCTGCCATGAAAACCTACAAGCATGCATCTCAATACGGAAAAGACAGCGAGGGCGTCAAAGACTTGACCCTGGAATGAAAGCTCATGCTTTGATTTCACCTGGCTACACAACAAAAGTTCCAGAAAGGGAGAGCCCAAACAGGAAAGAAAACAAAGAGGAAACTGCCCCAGGGATGTGAGCAGCTCTGCCCCGCAGACCAAGATCAGCTGATTGGCTGGTTCTGCTTCGAATAGGAACATTCAACCCAGACCCCACACCTACCAGGTTCACAAAACTTTGAAGACCACACTCACTGGCTCAGGCCCTAAAAACAATGCTTTCAAGAGTTTATATTTTCACATATTTCTGCTAATGTTTTGTTATTAAAAGCAGGTATTTCAGAGACAATAACAATTTGGATAAAAAAGAAAAACGAAGTCGGATTCTTGCAAGATGGAAATGTTCTGGAAATTATTCCAATACATTGGCTAAATGGAAAAACAGTCACAGCTGCTGGGGGCCTGGGATGCATGACACAAACTGCCCGGAGCTAGTAAGCATTCATTTCCAGAGACAAGAGTTTTTGATTAGAAGCAAGGAAAACTAGTAGCCAGTGGTGAGGAGGTTCTTTTGAGGTTGTCACCCACAAGTCACCAGAGAAAGGAGGTGGTTGGTTCACAAAGAGAAAGGCCGCCAGACTGCCCCTGCAGTGTGCAGGTCCTGCCTCCACCCCCCACTGTGGGTGTGACATTCCAGTGCCCCCACTGCTCCACAACAAGCTGGAAATTATTTACTTGCTCAACCCCAAAAGGCTTCACACAGCAAAAACTGCTATTCAACAAAAGTGAAAACCGCCTAAAACTCCAACATGCATCTCTTTACCCTCCCCAATATTTTAGAAAATAACTCACTTGAAAGAACAGCACAAATGTGAAAGAAAAAATTAACAAACTACATTTATTTAGCTGGAATTTAAAAAATCACTTACTTATTTTATGCTTCTATTTCTACACCCAGACTGGTAATTCTGGACAGGCTGAAGCATCTTTCCATATTTATACAGTTTATAATATAAAGATTAACTTTCAGTTATTCTCAAGAAAATTACATACTGACATAGGAGATGTGGCAAAAATTATTTAACTTTAATCAAGAAACTGGCCAGAATGCTCCTTGGAAGTGAGAAAGGCCAGACTTCGTCTCACCTATTTTGGTCATGTTGCAAGAAGAGATCATTTCCTGAAGGATGTCATGCTTGGTAAGGTGAAGGGTCTACAAAAGAGGGGAAGGCCCTCAATGAGATGGTTTGACACAGTGGCTGCAACAATGGGCTCAGCTAAAGCAAGGGTCCCTGGAGCTGGCACAGGACCTGGCAGTGTTTCATTCTGCTGTGCACAGGGCTGCTATGCATCGGAGACGACTCGATGGCAACTAACAACTAACAAAATATTTCGTACTTCTACTTTAAACTACAATAAAAGAACACTCAACCAAAGCATAGGAAAAATACTTAAGTGGCTAATGAGTATATCTCTGATCTACACCACCACTAATTTCTTCTTCTTTTTTTTAAATGCATTTTATTGAAACATAATTTATGTATAGTGAAATACATAGAACTAAAGTGACATGGGTCAATATTTTTTTTTTTGCAGTGTTCTCTCCTCTCCCCTTTCACCCCTGGCAACAAAGAAAGTAAGTTTCCCTCCATATATAAACATTTCCTTGACCCTCCACAACAATGAACTAATACTATTATTTGTCCTTCTGTGATTGACTTATTTCACTAAGCATTATGTCCTCCAATTTCATCCACATTATGTGGTGTTTTGCAGACTCTACATTATTCTTTACTGCTGCATAGCATTCCGTTATCTATATGTACCATCGTTTGGTCATCCACTCTTCTGCTGAGGCATGTAGATTGTTTCCATCTTTTTGCCATTGTAAATAGTGCTGCGATAAACATGAGTGTGCATATATCTATTCCTGTCCTGGCTCTCACCTCTCTAGGATATATACCTAGTAATGGGATTGCTAGGTCAAATGGTATCTCCAAATCCAGCTTTCTAAGGAATCGCCATATTGCTTTCCACAGTAGTTGTATCACTTCACAGTCCCACCAGCAGTGTATGAGAGTCCCAATCTCTCCACATCCCCACCACCATTTGTTATTTTCTGTCTGTTGAACCTTGCCATCAGTGCTGGGGTGAGATGTCGTCTCATTGCTGTTTTGATTTGCATCTCTCTGATGCTCAATGATTGTGAGCATTTCTTCATGTATTAGCTGACGACCTGAATATCCTCCTTGGTGAAGTGTCTATTCATGTCTTCTGCCCGTTTTCAACTGGATTGTTAATTCCTTTGGTGTTGAGGTGTAGAAGTTTTCTATAAATTTTAGCCATAAGTCCCTTGCCAGATATGTAATTACCAGCAAATACGAATTTGTTGCTGTCATTTTGTTTTGTGCTTTTTCGTGGTGTCGATTTCTTTGTTCCATATAATTTTCTGTGCTGAGCTCGTTTTGTTTATGAATCATGTTATCACTTCCTTCATGGCTGTTGTTTTTGTATTTGCTAAATATTTGTGCTGGTCCTTTTATTTTGATATGAACATTTATCATTTTTCTTTGAGGTTACCCTGTGATTTATAGGTTTCTTCCCAAGTTTAGAACAGTTCATTCTATCTTGTAGTTGTCTTGACATCCCTACCATCTAGAAGTTCTGTAACGACAGTTTTTTCCCTCTTTTAGGTTTGTAGTTGTCCTCATTTGTCAACTGATGTCTCTGGTTCCCTGTTTACAATCTCTGGCAGCATAGTCCTTAAGGCACTTGACTGTTAACCAGAAGACTAGTGGTTTAAACCCACCAGCCAGTCCTCAGAAGGAAGGTTGGGCAATCTACTTCTGCAGTGACACCGCCTCAGAAACCCAAGGAGGGGTCGCTATGAGTCAGGTCTGACTCGACGGCACATAACAACAACAACAGGCTTATTTACTTTGAATACTTCCATAGCCCAGGTTGGTTTCTGGGTTATATCATCATGTGTGTTAATGGTCAGTTGTTGGCCATTGTTGCTTCTCTGTCCAAAGGGCTCCCTTTAGCATCTCTTATAAGGTTAGTCTGGTTTTAACAAATTTCCTTAATTTCTGTTTATCTGGTTGTTGTTGTCATTATGTGCCGTCGAGTTGGATCCGACTTATAGCGACCCCTCCTTGGGTTTCCAAGGCAGTATCACTACGGAAGTAGGTTGCCCAACATTCCTTCCAAGGAGTGGCTGGTAGGTTTGAACCACCAGCCATCTGGTTAGCAGTGAAAGTGTCTTAGGCACTAAACTACCAAAGAAATGTCCTATTTCCTAACTTCACCATCAGATTTGAGGGACAATTTTGCTGGGACATAATTCTTGGTTGGAAATTTTTCTTTTTCAGGGTTTTATATATACCATCCCAATGTCTTGCCTGCGTAGTTTCTGCCAAGAAATGCAAGCTTAGTCTTATTGGTTACCCCTTGTAGGTAACTTCATTTTTCCCATACTGCTCTCATGATTCTTTATCTTTGGTTTTGGTGAGTTTGATGATGATATGTCTTGGTGATTTTATTTTGGAGTCTATTCTGTTTGGGGTTCATTGGAGTTCCTATATTCTCATCTTTCATCATATCAGGGAAGTTCTCTTCCAACAAATCTTTGACAGTTTTCTCTGTGGTTTTATTTGTCTCTTCCTGTTCCAGAATTCCTATTACATGTAGGTTATTCCTTTGATGGTATCCCATATGAACCTACCTTAGGCTTTCTTCATTTTGTTTTTATCTGTTTTCTGATTTATCCCTTTCCAAAGTAGTATTGAGGTATTTGCCTTCAATCTCACTAATTCTCTCTTCCATTGATTCAGTTCTACTCCTTTGCTCAATGTCATATCTATTTCTGAAAATTTAGTATTAATCTTCTGGACTTCTGAGCATAGATTTTGTATCATTTCTAATTTTTCATTTTGTTCTTGTATCATCTTTTGAAATTGTTCTAGGGTTTTCTCTGTGTTTTCCTCAATTTTGTCAGTTTTTCCTTGATCTGTCTCTCAATTCATTGAAGATACCTAAATATAATTCTTTTGAATTCCTTATCAGGGAGTTCCAATGCTGCATCTTCCTCAGGCATGTGTTTTGGGTCTGTATCCTGATCCTCTGTTTCTTCTGCTTTAACTTGCTTCTTTGTGTGGAGTGTACTGCTCTTTTGTTCCTACGGCATTGTAAAGTTTTTGTGCTTATATTAAATTGGTGATTGTATATAAGAGTGACCTGCCCACGATTTTCATTTTCTTTGTTTTGTTCGTATGTTATCTATGCAAGTGCTGTGCTCCTCTATTTACTAGTTGACAGCACTTATACACTCACCACCTGTCTCCTTTCCTGTTGTCAGCCTCTCGTATGTTCCTGCTGACCTTGGCAAACAGAGCCTATTCTTAGGTCCCTGGAATCCAAATGAGTGCTATCACTTTAAAATCCAAAATGGTTGTCACTTGTAAAGATTCAAAATGGCTGCCCCTGGTCACTTTAAATATCCAAAATGGCCACCACATGTAAACATTCAAAATGGCTATGCCCTCGGTCACTTTAAACATCCAAAATGGCCACCACTTGTAAACATTCAAAATGGCTGCACCCTCAGTCAGTTTAAATATCCAAAATGGCTGCCACGTGTAAACAATCAAAATGGCTGCACCCTCCAGACAGCGGAAAGTCAACAGGTCAGGTTGTCTCCCTCCTTGCTGTTTCCCTTCCTAGTCATAGGCGACCAGAGCACTCGTCCCTGCAGTCCTTGGTGACGAAGGCTGATATTTAGGTCAATTCTCAGATCCCAACACCACTTGGAAATATTCAGGATGTTGGTCCTGTCAGAGTAGCTGACAGTCCACAGCTCCAACCGTTTCTGTACTCACTGCTTTTACTCAGGTTTTTCCACTACTTGGTGCCTAATCCACTTCTGTATAGTTCCTTCCAAAGCTCAGGGTTGCAGGATTATCCTCTGTATCTCTGTCAATTGGTTCTTTTCTTTGTTGAAGAGGGTCTGTGTGTTTGTCTGCCTATTTCTCCATCTTCTCTTTTTTTTTTTGAAGCCTGATAGTTAATAAACAGTAAACCATTTCCTTTCCAGTCCATTTCAACTCATGGCAACTCCATGTATGTCAGAGTAGAACTGTGTTCCATAGGGTTTTCAGTGGCTGAGTTTTCAGAAGTAGATTGCCAGGTCTTTCTTCTGAGGTACCTTTTGGTGGACTTGAACCTCCATTCTTTTGCTTACCACCTTAACTGTTTGTGCCACCCAAAACCTGTTGTCACTGAGTCGATTCTGACTCAGGGTGATTTCATGTGAGTCAGAGGAGAACTGTGATCTACCAATGCTGATATTTCAGAAGTAGATCACCAGGACTTTCTTCAAAAGCACCTCTTGACTGAACCCGAACCTCCAATCTTTCAGCAGAATGCATTAAGCATTTGTACCACCCAGGGACTTCTTAAATACCACTCCTTAAATATCTGGCCAAAGATCATTCAGCAAAGCAGTTAACAACACAAGGCCCAGAGCCAGACTGTCTGGTTTGCATTCTGATTTTACCATCTCAGAGCTGTGTGGTCTTCAGCAAGTAGCTTAACCTCTCTGGCCCAGTTCCCCATGTATAAAATAAGGGAAACACAAGAAAGGGGAAGGCCCTCAACAAGATAGCTGAACAGCAGCTGCAATGATGGGCTTAGTTATAGCAAGGATTGTGAGGCTGGCACAGGACCAGGCAGTGTTTTACTAGGGTGGCTATGAGTCGGAGCTGACTCAACAGCACCTAACGATAACAACAATTCTCTCTCAGAGGTGTTGTAAGGTGTGGTAATTAAATTCGTATGTCAACTTAGCTGGGCCTGGTTGAGTGGCTGGGCAACTGTTGGTAGTTATTCTCCATGATGAGAATGGCAATCAACTCCATGGTGGGATCTACCACAAGCAGTTGAGTAGATGCCTTTGGGATGCATCCATAAGGAGAAGCATTAGGGATAGTCCTAGTTTATGACATGCTTGAACCCTGTATGTAGCTGAGTCATTGTTCAGCAGCCTGCCATGCTCTGCCGACCTTGGGACTTTCAATGGACTTAAATTAGTGGCCTACTGTGTGGTTTGGTAACATTGGGACTGTGCCATTTTATTTGTTGACCTTGGCCTTGTTAGCCTCGGTAGCCAGTAGCTGCCTGAGTGAAGAGATGCCTCTAGTGTGAGTGGGCTAGGAGCAAGAGGCAGAGCTGAAGCCCAAGGTCGAGGGGTTTTCACATAGCCCCTAGAGCCTGGCACTTTGAACTTGGACTTAAAGCCTCCAAATTGTAAGAGAATAAACTCCTGTTTGTTCAGCCACCCCATTTGTGGTATATTCTTGTCAGAGCAGCACTAGGTAACCAGAACAGAATACGGTACCAAGAGAGAGGGGTGCTGCTCTGACAGATATCTAAAATGTGGAAACAGGAGTGGAATGTGTCCTTGACCCGAGACCTTGGCAGAGAGACCCCAGCATACAGCATGAGATACGGCAGGAGCAGAGCCAAGAGACTGGCAAAGATACCGGCAGAGAGACCAGCATGAAAGACGACAGTAGCAGAGCCCAGAGACTGGGATTAAACAGCAACAGGCTTACTAGCCCACGGAAGAGAAAGCTGGTACCATTGGGTAGGAGGTTTCCTGGCAGAGTGGGTTGCCCTCGGGCATTAATTGGCAGAAGCAGAGAGACTAAGGAAACGTGAAGCAGAGCTGCCTCAGTCTCAAAGGGTAGGACCATGGCCTTTGCGGGTGGAACCATCATAGCCCCCTAGGTTTCAAAGAGTTAGACCTTCACCAATTTGGTTCTGGAGTGTGGAGCTGCGCATTCATGTGAGCCAGTGGGATGGAGCCATAGCTGCTGCGCAAGAGAGAGGGGAAAGGCTGCCATGCCCAAGAGGGAGAGGAACCGGGCCTGCCAGGCCAAGGGGGTGAGGTCACTATTTAGAGGAACTAGGGGACTGGAGCCACCTAGTGAGAGAAATCTGTACAGATGCCACCAATGAAGATCTGTACAGGTGCCAAGTTGACAAGGGGTGGAATTGTGGTAGTTAAATTTGTATGTCAACTTGGTTGGGTCTGGTTGAGTGGTTGGGCAGCTGGTGGTAGTTATTGACCATGATGAGACTAGTGAATAACTCCATGGTGGGACCTACCACAAGCAGCTGAGTAGCTGCTTTTGGGATGTGGTCTGCTTCCTGTACATAAGGAGAAGCCTTAGGGATAGTCTCTAGCTTATGGCATGCTTAGATCCTACATGTAGCCGTGTCATTGCTCAGCAGCCTGCCATGCTCTGCTGACCTTCGGACTTCAATGGACTTGAATTAATGGCCTGCTGTGTGGTTTGGTAACATCGGGACTGTGCCATTTTATTTTGTTGACCTTGGACTTAGTAGCCTTAGCAGCCAGTGGCTGCCTGAGTGAAGAGATGCCTCTAGCTTCAGTGGGCTAGGAGGCAGAGGCAGAGCTGAAGCCCAAGGCTGAGGGGCTTTCATACAGCCCCTAGAGTCTGGCACTTTGAACTCAGACTGGAAGCCTCCAAACTGTAAGAGAATAAACTCCTGTTTGCTTAAGTATCCCATTTATGGTATATTCTTGTCAGAGAGGCACTAGGTAACCAGAACAGAAGGATAAGATTATTTAGTATGAAACAAGGAGCTCTGGTAGCATAGTGCCTAAGGCACTTGACTGTTAACCAGAAGGCTGGTGGTTCAAAATCCACCAGCCACTTCTTGGAAGGAAGGTTGGGCAATCTACTTCTGTAGTGATACTGCCTCAGAAACCCAAGGAGGGGTTGCTATGAGTAGGGTGTGATTCAACAACACATAGCAACAACAACAACAACAACAGTATGAAATAATAATACTCAATATACAGTCAACATTACATAAGTGTTACCAAGAACTGGTCACTCAGTTTAAAGCTTTTGCTTTCAAATATCCTACATGAGAAATTTAATTCATAAAAGGCTATTCCAGTTAAGTAACTTGTATTGCACAATAAAATATTTCAAATAAAGATGAAATCTGCATTGAACCAAAAAGGAAATATTTCCAGGTACAGAATTATACCAATTACCAGTTGTTATTGAATAGATTCTGAGTAATAGCAACCCCATGTATTACAGAGTAGAACCACTCCACAAGGGTTTGCAATGACTGTGATCTTTCAGAAGTAGATTGCCAGGACTTTTTCCAAGGTGCCTCTGGGTAGATTCCTTTTGGTTAGTAGTCAAGCACGTACCCATTTGTGTAATCCAGTGATGCCACAGAATTACACAGTGCTCCCTATCTCTATTCTAAACAAAAATCAAATACACTGCCATCCAGTAGAATCTGACTCACAGCACCCCCCATTAGGTTTCCAAGGTGGTATCTCTACAAAAGTAGATTGTCCAGTCTTCCTTCCACGGAGTGGCTGGTGGGCTTGACCACCAACCTTCTGGTTAGCAGTCAAATGCCTTAGGCACTATGCCACCAGAGCTCCTTTGATATATATTATATGGAATATATATTGTATCATACATATAATACATTATATATATGATACATTTTATATATATATATATATATATATATATATATATATATATATATATATCAAATCTGGGGTAGGATTATATGGGACATATATGTCCCTCTGGGCTTGGCAATGCCTTTTAGATTCTTGACAGGTTCATACAATTTGTTGTTGTTATGTGCTATCAAGTCGGACCTGACTCTCAGCAACCCCTCCTTGGGTTTCTGAGGCAGAATCACTATGGAAGTAGATTGCCCAACCTTCCTTCCAAGGAGAGGCTGGTGAGTTTGAACCACCAGCCTTCTGGTTAGCAGTCAAGTACCTTAGGCACTATGCTACCAGAGCTCCTACAATTTAGGGATCCTGAAAATATAGTATTTATGCAGACATGGAATAATCACAAGAAAGACAACTTCTAAGTAACACACAGGAATCCAGGAATACAAGATTTATCTCACAGTAAAAAAGCTAAAAGACCTAAGTTTTGCAAAATCACACCTCTAAGATGCACCACCTCATACAATACCCTGTAAAAACAGTAATTTGCCACACGTACCCTTTCCTCAGTTTCAAACAATTATACAGAACCCCTCCTGGCAGCTACATGCACTTTCAGTGGGAAAGCAGCTTCCCAACAAACACCAGAGGAGGAAAATGTAGGTGGGTGCTGTATGTCCCTCCCATAGGTCATGAATGGGTTAATATAACTTAGTCCAATATGGCACAATCTGTTTCTCATGAGAGTAACTGAACCTCTTCCCTCAAAAGTTGGTAAAAATCATTGAAGAGCTACATGAAGAAAAAGTAACTCAATGGGTTTTTCTTTGGTTTGGTATTTTGGCTTTAAATGAAACATGTGTGTTTCCATTCATTTGTTTTGTAATTAATAACCAACAACATAAAGCCCTTTAGTCTAAATATTAAAACTGCTTTCAAATATTAAATTTTGTACCATGCTCAACTTGAAAAGACATGGAGAATGATGATCATATGGTAGTGTAAAAGAAACACATATGGGTAAAAGAGATACTGAAAGACATTTAAACATATGCACCCAAGAAAATTCTACCAAAAAAAAAAAAAAGAAAAAAAACACCCCACATAGACAACAAAGAAAACACACAAAAATATAGATTGTTAAATAATGATTCATATTAGAATAGTATACTTCCATTAGCAACGTGTTTTCCCATAGTTACATTATTTGAAAAAACAGTTGCCTTTGAGCTGATTCTGACTTATGACTAACACCATATGTTGCAGAATAGAACTGCACTCTGTACAGCTGTTATGGCTATGACCTTTGAAACATGTAACCCATCCCTTCCTTCTGAGATGCCTCTGGGTGGGTCTGAACCACCAACCTTTCAGTTAGTAGTCTCCTGCATAACTGTTTGCATTATCTATTCACAGAATGATCCAATCACAGGGACAAAAGTAAAAATCATCCTGATTTCACAGATGAGAAAAACAGTGGTATAATTAAAAGTTATATAATTTGCTCAAGATTAAATAACTAGTTAAGTGTCAAAACACAAATTACTGATAGATCGAGGAATCAACTTATTTAAAATGTCAACATTATAAAAAGATTATTAAGTAGAGAAGTATAATCTCACATGATTATTTTAGGGGGATGATTTTTGAAAAGTGTAAGTAACAAACAGTTTTAAATTTTGTTTGTTTAGAAATTAATATAGAAGAAGCTATCAACCCTTGGAATTCTTCATGAAGCAGAATGAAAGCATGATGATCATGGGAAATGGTTTTAATCTCTTGCACCAAAGATTCAGAATAAGAACCTTCTTCTAGTGCTCAAATGACTGAGGAGCAGTCTATCTGGATGAATAAAGAGAATGTTTCTTCCCCCCTTTAATGTAAAAGATGTTCACCTTTAACAAGAGTCTAACACAGATCATTCAAAAGTAGCTCATCACAGAAATCATAAATAGCAAGAATTTATAGCTGACTCAACCACACACACTTTGGATGCTGTCTCATCAGATCTAAATGAAGATGTAAGGAGGAAATAGGATGAAAGTATGGCATCGACTGGGTAGCTCCAGCAATGGCAGAAATGAAAGGAAAAAGACTTCAATGCATTGAGACTGATCTCTGCCCTACAGTCTCACATATGGGCTTGATACCCAGGCTGTAATTTAGATTTCATATCATACTATTTAGCAACATCTCAGACATAAAACCACTTCGTCTCTTGGAGAGGCCTTCTAACCACATACACTGCAAAGGCGATGTGTGAGCTATGATTCGTGGGTGGTTGGGAGACGCAGGAAGTGAAAATGAAATCTCTCACCTTGCTGCTGTGGTCAGTCTCATCAGAGGACTCCAGGTCTGGCCCTTCGGTCTCTTCAGGTGCAGTCTCAGCACTAATGCCTTGTTCACTGCAAAGATTGTGACCTGCAAAATAGAAACCATAGAAGACTTGAGTAAACATGCAGAACAACTGCTAAAAGCCACACCAGTGTGGGGAGGGGTGCAGGGTCTAAGCTAATGGCACGTAAATACATTATTCGATTCTCCAAGTAGTAGCTTTGTGATGTCGGCTCAATAAATGTTCATTTTTGTTGTTTTTATTATTACTGCTACTATTACTATTTTATCATAAATACTAGGCTTAATGTAATTACCTAAACCATTCTGACAAGTAGAATAACAACAACAAAAACTGGCTGTTCATATTCATTACTTGCAAAAAGCTATGATTTCTATTTTTACCAATGTGGTAAACTATGTTGTTATGTGCCGTCGAGTCGACCCCAACTCATAGCGACCCCTCC
>NW_006921665.1:9586737-9593982 GCF_000298275.1 Orycteropus afer afer | reverse complement strand
GTGTAATATTTAAGGCATTTGGCTGCCAACCGAAAGGTCAGTGGTTTGAACCTATCATGGGAGAAAAATGAGGCAGTCTGCTTCCGTAAAGATTTACAGCTTTGGAAACCCTATAGAGAGAGCAGTTCTACTTTGTCCTATAAGGCCACTATGAGTCTAAATCAACTTGATGAGTGGGTTTGGTGGAATAATGGTTCCAAAGGTGCTCTGGTGGCACAGTGCTAACCAAAAGGTCAGCAGTTGGAACCCAACAGCCACTCTGCGGGAGAAAAATTAGGCAGTCTCCTTCCATAAATATTTACAGCCTTGTAAACCTTATGGGGCAGTTCTACTCTGTCCTACAGGTTTTCTACAAGTCACAATCGACTTGATGGCAGTGGGTTTTTTATAGTGATTCCTGGCCATCTGCTACTGTAAAGATTAAAGTCTAGGTAACAAACCCTATGGGGCAATTCTACTCTATCACATAGGGGTGCTATGAGTTGCAATCGACTCACCAGCACACACCACCACCACAGTGGTTCCAAGGGGGCAGTGGTGGTTTAATCGTAGAATTTTCACTTTCGATGCAGGAGACCTGGATTCAGTTCTTAAACATTTCTCATCCACAGTCTGTCACTGCAGGCTTTCATATTGCTATGATGTTAAACAGGTTTTAACAGAGCCTCCAGACTAAGACACACTAAGAAGAAAGACCTAGTGATCTATTTCTGAAAGTCAACCAATGAAAACCCTATAGATCACAATGGTCCAAATGATCCCATCCACAACCACTCATGGGCACGGTGCAGGACTGAACCAGTGTTCCATTTTGTTGTGCATGGGGCCGCCATGAGTTGGGGAACCAACAGTGGTTCTCTACAGTGGAGATGAGCACATTAGAATCACCGTCCTTTGCAGTTCTCCTTAAACTTTAAAGGGTATCTGAATCCCTTGAGGATCACATTAAATTATAGACTCTGATTCAATAGTTACAGGGTTCAGTCTGAGATTCACATTTCTTACAAACACCAAGATATCAATACTACTACTGATCCATGGACCACTCTTGCAAGGCTTTAGGACATTTAAATAGCTTCTCTAGCTAACTCTAATATGTTCCTGGCTTAATGACCACTACCTTGGAACATACCAGGCACTCCATCAGGGGCCATATAGGATAAGAGAAAAGGAGAGGACTGCCATGAGGGGCAGGAGTTCTTTCTCTTGCTATGGATGGAAGCTTCAGTCTACCAAGAGGCTGATTGCTCCCATGACACCACCTCAGCCAAAAGCCAGCTAGCATCACTTTCTATTCAAATTCTACACTGGCTGGGAAACTAAGGGAGGAAGCCAACCTCTGAACAAGGCTTGTACCAAGTCTTGCCTTCTCCAGTCCCTTTCCTATTCCCTGGAATGAAGTACCCACTAAGTGACCACAATTTTGTGTTGCCCGGAGGTTTCATCTGTTTCTCTCCTTTTCCCTCTGGCTTTTGGGTTTTTCCTGCATTTCTTTTCATTACTCGGTCACTCTAAAATATGGTGGTACTAGTCAAAGAAAAGGAGCTCTGGTAGCTTAGTGCCTGAGGCACCTGACTGCTGATCAGAAGGCTGGTGGTTCAAACCCACCAGCCACTCCTCAGAAAGAAGGTTGGGCAATCTACATCTGTAGTGATACTGCCTCGGAAACCCAAGGATCACTATGAGTCAGGTCTGACTTGATGGCACATAACAACAACAACAGTCAAAGAGAAACTCAGTTAAGTTGGTGGTCATAAAGTGTGTCTTCCTATTGCCTCCACCAGGAAAAAAATGATTAAACACATAATGTATGGGGGCATAAGGATCTCTGGTGGTGCATGCCTAAGGCATTTGACTGCTAACCCGAAAGATGGTGGTTCAAACCTACCAGCCACTCCATGGAAGGAAAATGAGGCAGTTTAATTCCATACTTACTGTATCAGAAACTCAATGGGGGTTGCTAAGCATTGTAATCAACTGGATGGCATTGGGTTTGGTTTTTAGTTTTGGTATGGGGGCACTGACCAAAGCGTTGTTCCAAAAAGAAGGGCAAGAGTTGATCTCAAACATGGGGGAGATGATAAGCTCATTTGGGACCCTCTGCTAACAGTGCTAGGCTCTCTGGATGCAGGAGCCACAGCTTACTCAGCACTGCATCCAAAGCCACCATGTTGTACCATTCATAAGGGCACCACTGTATAGGAGTCTGCTTGTGAGTCATTAACATAATGCCTGAGACACAGCTGATACTCATGAAAGAGATGAAAAATGATGAAAGGATTCCCAATTTTAAGAATACAGTGGACTAGGTATCCTAGGGGAGCTCTGATGGCATAATGCCTAAGGCACTTGACAACACACAAGCCTTAACTAAAAAGATGGAGGTTCAAACCCATCAGCCACTCCTCAGAAGGAAGGTTGGGCAACCTACTTCCGTAGTGATACTGCCTCAGAAACCCAAGGGAGGTCACTATGAGTCAGATCCGACTCAATGGCAGTGGGTTTGGTGGTTTTTGTTGTTGTTGTTGTTTTGGTATCCTAGAAGAAAAAAAGAAGAAGCCCTTCTTCTACAAAATACATCTTGTTGTTAGCCACTGAATCAGCTCTGACTCATGGTGACATTATACACAACAGAACAAAATGCTGCCAGCTCCTTGGCCATCCCCACGATCAGCTGCAGATCAGACTGTTGTGATTCATGGGGTTTCACTGGCTGACTATTCAGAAGCAAATAGCCAAGCCTTTCTTCCTAGTCCATCTTTGTGTACAAGCTCCTTTGCAAACTGTTCATCACAGCAACACACAAGCCTTCGGTAACAGATGGGTAGTGGCTGCACTGGCTGGGAATCGAGTCCAAGTCTCCTAATGGACGGGGAGGATTCCATTACTGAATCACCAATGCACAAAACACTTAAGAATATGAAATAAAATACAATAGGATTTCTTTTAAACACAGAGTTGCACTCCTAGCAACCTGCAGAGCCTAAAATGAAGACAATAAAGGAAGCTAAAGTGGGGAGTCAGTTATGCTAACACCATGGCAGTGCAGAGTCTCTCTGTCAACCCTCAAACCCTAGAGTAGTGTTTCCCAAAGCTATTAGACTTATGAAGGGGGCAATTCTTTCTAGGCAGAATTGTGCACTTGGCAGGTAACGTGGCATGACTCCCTGGCACCTGAACACTAAATATCACTACGACAACCAAAAATGTATGCACACATTTCCAAACAGCGATACCAGCCCAGCACAGGAACCACTGCCCTGGAGCCTTTGATTTTAACTGCAAAGCCATGAGACAGAAAACTGGAATTGGGTCAGTGCAACTTGGGTCGTTGAAATTGAATTTCCCACATTCACATTTGTTGTGGCTGAATGGTGCCCTCCAAAATGTATAACCATCTGGAACTTCAGAAAGTGACCTTATTTGGAAATAAGTTCTACGAAGATATATTAGGTCAGGATGCTGAGATGGTATCATCCTGGGTTAAGGATGGCCTCTAAATCCAATGACCAGTGTCTTTATAAAAGAAAGAACAAGGAGATTTGGATACAGAGAGACACACAAGCTGAGGTAAGACAGATGCAGAGAATGGAGTCATGCTGCCATGAATCAAGGGACACCAGGAACCACCAGAAGTTGGAAGAGGAAAGAAAAATTCTCTCCTAGAGCCTTCATAGGGAGTGCATCACTGACAGTCCCTGATGTTGGACTTTTGGACTCCAGAACCATGAGAAAACAAATATCTGTTGTCTTAAACCATGAAGTTTATGGTAATTTGTTATAGCCATGGGAAACTAATATACCATTGGTCTCTTAAAAGGCTATATACCCTCAGTCTAATGTACTATAAAACAACTAAAAGAAAAAGTAAAAGGGAATAAGAGGAGGAGGTTGCGGTAAGATGGCAGAATAGGCAGAAAGACTGCACAGACCCTCTTCAACAACAAAAAGGGAAACCAATTAACACAGATACAGAAGATAATCCTAGAGCCCCGAGCTTTGAAGGGAAGGATCGAGAAGTGGACTAAACTCCAACTAATAGAACAATTCGCATGAAAGCACCAAAAAAGGAGACATACACAGCTGCAGTCTGGCAGTGAGCCTGACGGCACAGACAGTTTGGATATAGCCATGTAGTATTAGGACCTAAGAATTAACCTAAAAATCAGCCCAGCTAGCCAGGGGCTGCATGGAGGATTGCACTGGTGGCTGATGAATAAAAGGGGAAGCAATGAAAATGAAGGTGGGCTGAGCCATTGACTTTTGCCTGTGTGGAGGGTACAGCCATTTTGAATGTTTACAAGCTGTTCAACCATTTTGGATATTTAAAGCAACAGCGTTCTCCCAGATTCCAGGGATTTCAGAATAGGCTCCACTTACCGGGAACCACAAGGACATTCTAGACATCAATAACAGGAATGGTGTGATATTTCCATTGTTACTCTTATACCCCACATCCTCTTGGTGAACGGAGGTGAGGCCATCCCTCACTCCCACCCACCTTCTGGGCCGGCAGGAATTCCATCCCAATCTGTGTGCTTGGAGGAAGCCTGGGTGTCCTGCCCAGCCCTGCACAGATTCCCTCCCTCTTTATTTAGTTTGTTTGTTTTTGTCTGTTTTAAAATTATTATTATTATTATTATTGTCCTTTTTATTATTATTCTTTATTCTTCCCTTCCGAGGTTATAGTTTTCAGCTTTTTCTCTCTCCCTGCTGCTGGTTCCAATATTTTTCTTTCTCATGGTTAACCCTGTTCCTTGTTTTTCTTCCCTGCATTTTTCCCATTTTGTTCTTCATTATTCTCCTACTCTACATTTTTCTCTTACTGCCCTTTCCCCAGATATTGTGGGTTTTTATTTTTTCTCTTTTCTCTTTCCTTTTTTGTTTTAGTGATTGTTCCTGTTCCTGTGTGTTTATGCGGTGTTTTTTTTTTTTTTTCTGCTTGCCTTTACTTTTTTGATGGTTTTTCAATTATTGTTTTTGTCTAACTGAGTGGGAGACAGCAGACGTGCCCATACAACACAACCACACCTATACCTCCTGCAGCTCCACTTACTGAGTGAGAGCCACCACTTCCTTCTCTACCAACTGGCCAATGATAAATGACCACCAAGAAGACCCTGACTCACCCTGAGCTGCTCTTCATGAACAGTTAACAAAGATCTAAATACAACAATATCACAATGTCTCAGAGACAACACACCATCACAGTCCACACACAGAAGCAAGATAAAGTGGTAGAAACAAGGGAGCAAGATACAGACCTAGAACATATCCCTGAGGAAGAAGCAGCTTTGGAACATCCTGATAAGGAAATAAAAAGAATTACATTTAGGTATCTTCAAAGGACTGAGAGACAGATCAAGGAAAACACTGACAAAAATAAGGAAAACAGAGACAAAACCCTAAAACAATTTCAGAAGAAAATACAAGAACAAAATGACAAAATAAAAGAAAAATAAGAAATTATACAAAATCTGCAGATATAAATCCAGAAGATTAATATGAAATTTTCATAAATAGATAACACATTGAAAGGGCAAAGGAGGAGAACTGAACCAATGGAAGACAGAATTAATGACATTGAAGACAAATACCTGAATACTTCTTTGGAAAGGAATCAATCAGAAAAAAGATCAAAATAAAATTAAGAAAGTCTAAGATTCATGTGGAGTACCACAAAAGGAACAGCCTATGTGTAATTGGAATTCCAGAACAGAAAGAGACAAATAAAACTACTGAGAAAATTGTCCAAGATTTCTTGGAAGAGAACTTATCTGATATGATGAAAGATGAGAATATATCCATTCAGGAAGTCCAATGAAACCCAAACAAGATAGACCCCCAAAAGAAAATCACCAAGATATATCATCACCAAACTCATCAAAACCAAAGAAAAAGAAAGAATCCTGAAAGCAGCATAGGAAAAATGAAAAGTTACTTACAAAGGACAACTGATAAGAATAAGCTCTGATTTCTCAGCAGAAACCATGCAAGCAAGGCAATGAGATGGTACATGTAAAACTGTGAAACAGAAAAATTTCTAACCAAGAATTATATACCCAGCAAAACTGTCCCTCAAATATGATGGTGAAATTAGATTTCCAGATAAAGCAGAAATTAAGGGAATTTGTTAAAACCAGATCAACCATACAAGACATATTAAAGGGAGTGCTTTAAATAGAGCACGAATAACAGGAAACAACAACCGACCATTAATACACAAGATGACATAAACCAGAAACCAACACAGCCATGGACATATCCAAAGTAAAATAAGTTTAAAGGTTGTAAACAGGGGACCAGAGACATCAATTGGCAAATGAGCTCAACTACAAACTAAAAAGAGGAAAAAAGTGTGTAGATACAGAAGTTCTAAATGGTGAAGAAGTCAAGAGAGTTGCAAGATAGAATGGACTATTCTAAACTCGGGGAGAAAATTATAAATCACAGGATAACCTCAAAGAAAAACGATAAACCTTTACATTACAATAAAAAAGAGGACAAACACAAATATTTAGCAAATACTAAAACAGCAGCAACAAAGGAAATGATAACATGATTCATAAACATAATGAGCTCAGCACAGAAAATTACATGGAACAAAGAAACCAGGGACACCATGAAAAAACACATAACAAAATGATAGCAACCAATTCATACTTGTCGATAATCACACTGAATGTTAATGGATGAAGTGCACCACTCAAGAGATGCAGAGTTGCGGACTGGATAAGAAAACATAACCCACAAATATGCTGTCTTCAAGAGACACACCTTAGAGCCAAAGATAAAAATAGACTAAACATCAAAGTTTGGAAAAAGATATATCAAGCAAATGGCAACCATAAAGGAGCAGGAGTAGCAATATTAATTTCTGATCAAATTGACTTCACGACAAAAACCACCATATGAGAGAAGGAAGGACATTATATGATAATGAAAGGATCAATTAAACAATAAGATATAACCATAATAAATATCTACAGGCCTAATGAAAGAGCCCCACAATACATAAACCAGACTTTAAACGAGTTGAAAAGGCAAATAGATGACTACACAGTCATAGTGGGAAACTTTAATATACCACTTTCATTCAAAGACAGGACAACTGGAGAATCTCAACAAAGATGCAGAAGAGCGAAACAATCCACCAACTTGACCTTATAGACATCTACAGAGCACTTCACCCAACAACAGCACAATATACATTCTTTTCCAGTGCACACAGCACATTTTCCATGA
>NW_006921665.1:9584576-9586331 GCF_000298275.1 Orycteropus afer afer | reverse complement strand
CCAACCATCTCCAACAATTAGAAAAAGAACAGTTAAAAAAAAAAAAAAAAAAGCCTACTGTCACCAAAAGAAAGGAAATAAAAAAGATTTGAGCAGAAATCAATGAAACAGATAATAGAAAGACTAGAGAAAAGATCAACAAGAATAGAAGTTGGTTTTTTGAAAAGACTAATAAAATTGACAAACCACTACCAAATTTAACAAAGGAAAAGAGGGAGAGAATATAATAACATGAATAAGAAACGAAATGGGTGACATTACAACAGAACCAACTGAAAGAAAAAGGGTAATATCAGGATACCATGAACAACTGTACTCCGACAAATTTGAAAATCTGGAAGAAATGGACAGATTTCTGGAAATACACCACTTACCTAAACTAACACTGAGACTTTCCACTAAGACTGATGTGGAAAAGTTGAACAGATCCATACCAAAACAAGATATTGAACAGGTCATAAAAAAATTACCAACAGAAAAAAGTCCTGGCCCAGATAGTTTCACCAGAGAATTCTACCAAACATTCAGGGAAAAACTGACACAAATCCTACTCAAACTATTCCAAAACACAGAAAAGGATAGAATCCTCCATAATTCATTTTATGAAGCAAGCATAACCTTGGTACCAAAACCAGGCAAAGACATTACTCAAAAGGAAAACTACAGACCAATATACCTCATGAAAATAGATGCAAAAATCTTCAACAAATCCTAGCCAATAGATTCACTCCAACAACATATCAAGAAAATAATTCATTTTGACCAAGTGGGGTTCGTATCAGGTATGCAAGGATGGTTCAACATTTTCTAGAAAAACAATCAATATCCTCCACCACATAAATAAAGGAAAAGAACGATATGGTCATATCAATTGATGCAGAAAAGACATCTGATAAAATCCAACACCCATTCCTGATCAAAACTCTCAGCAAAATAGGAATAGAAGGGACAATCCTCAACATAATAAAAGGCATCTATGCAAAACCAACAGCCAACATTATTCTCAATGGAGAGACACTGAAACCATTCCTGTTGTGAACAGAAACCAGACAAGGATGCCCTTTATCACCACTTCTATTCAACCTTGTACTAGAAGTCCTAGCCAGGGCCATAAAGCAAGAAAGTGAAATCAAAGGCATTCAAATTGGTAAGGAAGAAGTCAAACTTTCCTTATTTGCTGATGATATGCTCCTATACCTAGAAAACCCAAGACACTCAGTCAAAAATCTACTGGAACTAACAGAGATTTAGCATCATGGCAGGATACAAGATCAACATCCAAAAATCAGCTGGATTCCTCTACACCAGCAAAGAGATTGCTGAAAAAGATTTAAGGAAATCAATACCATTGACATAAGTACTCAAAAAATAAAATACTTGGGAATCAATCTTACCAGGGACACAAAAGACCTGTACAAAGAAAACTATAAAAGACTACTTTAAGAAACCATAAGAGATCTACATAAGTGGAAAAATATACCTCATGGATAGTAAGATTGAACAGTGTGAAAATTTGATTTCTATCTAAAGCAATCTATACCTTCAATGCAATCCCAATCCAGATCCCATCAACATTCTTTGTTGTCGTTGTTGTCGTCATGTGCCATCAAGTCGGACCCACTCGTAGCAACCTCTCCTTGGGTTTCCGAGGCAGTATCACTATGGAAGTATATTGCCCAACTTTCCTTCTGAAGAGTGGCTGGTGGGTTTGAACCACCAGCCTTCTGGTTAGCAGTCAAGTGCCTTAGACACTAC
>NW_006921665.1:9565293-9584035 GCF_000298275.1 Orycteropus afer afer | reverse complement strand
GCAAATTTAGGAGCCCTAATATATGGCATAAATAGACTATCAATCATAACCCAAAATGCACAAACAGCAGAAGAGAAACTAGATGAATGAGACCTTCTAAATATTAAATTTTTATGTGCTTCCAAAGACTTCTCCAAAAGAGTCAAAAAAGAATCTACAGATTGGGAAAGAGTATTTGGCAATGACATATTTGACAAGGGACTTATCTCTAGAATTTATAGAAAACTCCAACACCTCAATAACAAATAATCCAATTAAAAAGTGGGCAGAAGACATCAGTAGACACTTCACTGAGGAGGATATTCAGATGGCCTACAAACACATGAAGAAATGCTCACGATCATTAGCCATGAAAGAGATGCAAATCAAAACAACAATGAGACACCGTCTTGCCCCAGCACGAGCAGCAAAGTTCAACAAGATAGAAAATAACAAATGCTGACAAGGATGTGGAGAGATTGGGACTCTCATACACTGCTGGTGAGACCGTAAAATGGTACAACCACTGTGGAAAGCAGTATGGCAATTCCTTAAAAAGCTGGAATTAGAAATACCATTTGGCCCAGTCGTTCCATTACTAGGTATATATCCTAAAGAAGTAAGAGAGAGGACAAGAACAGATGTATGCACTCCCATGTCCATCACAGTACTATTTACAATAGCCAAAAGATGGAAACAACTTAGGTGTGCATCAACTGAAGAATGGATAAGCAAACTATGGTACATACACACAATGGAATACTATGCAACCCCAAAGAATAATGTAGAATCTGCAAAGCACCACATAACATGGATGAACTTGGAGGATATTATGCTGAGTGAAATAAGGCAATCACAGAAGGACAAATATTGTATTAGTCCATTATTGCAAAAGTCAAGGAAAGGTTTATCTATGTAAGGAAATTTTCTTTGTTGGTTACCAGGGGTGGGAGGGGAGGAGAGGGAACACTGTTAGATAGGTAAAGACAAGTATTGATTTGGGTGAAGAGAAAGGCAATGTACCAAATGTGAGTGATCAACATGGTGGCATGGAGGAAGAGGAAGACATAGAGAGGTACATGGGAGGTACACACAACAAAGATGAACCCTTTTGCACATACAGTACTGCATTGTCAGTGAAGGCAAACATGGATATATGGCAGGATAGATGGGTGGTCAGGCTAAACTTTTAGGTATGTCTATGCAAAGGAGAGTGTGCCCAAGACCATGTATAGGGTTGGCAGACAATGTTTCTACAAGTGTATTGGTATGTTCTGTAAGAATTCCCAGGTATATAGTAGAGCTGACAAGGGACAAGGTTGTAGTCACTTCTTGGCCACAGCCAGCTATCCAGAGGGAACAAGTAGTTGAACCTGTGGGCTTGGGACCATAGTCACAGGGAACATCAACTCAATTGGCATAACACACTACACAAAATTCTGTTCCACATCCTACTTCGGCGAGTAGCCACTGGGACCTTAAAAGCTTGCAAGAGGCCAACTAGATGCAATGATGGGTCTCTCCTCATCCAGAGCAAAGAAGAATGAAGGAAACCAAAGATTCATGGAAACAATTAGTCCAAGGGACTGGTACCCCATGTGATCCTCAGCCTATATAACTATGAGACCAGAAGAACTAGATGGTGCCCTGCTACCACTGTCAGTCAGTCAGAGGGGGAATCTATATAGAAGATCCTGGATAGAGATGGAGAACAATGTGGAACAAAACTCAGAATCACTTGGGGAAAAAAAAATAAGTAAAAGTGACCAGGTTTGCTGGTCTGATAGAGCTTGATGGAACCACTGAGACTGTGGCCCCCAGAACCTCAAACAGGCATATGAGGTGAGCATTTATATTAGGTAGATAGACTCTCTGGAGAGAATAATTATGGGAGAATAGAAGGGCTATGTATGCACAGAGAGACAGCTCCGGGGGCAAGAGTGCAAGGAGGGAAAGACACAGGGAAGAGGTAACTGGTAACCATCTGGAGGAAGTGGAGGGGAGCTATTACATTGTGGTAAATTGTAATCAATGTCATGAGACAAAGTGTATGTGAACTGCTGTATGGAAAGTGAATGTGCTTTATAAACACTCACTCAAATCACAATTTAAAAAAATAAAAGAATAAAAGGAAAGGAAAGTTTTCTAATTCTGCCTCTACTCTGGGGTAGGAAAGTAGCAAAGGAGTTAGGAGAGTTTCTTCCCTGAAATTATAACCATAAGGCTGACATTTTGAATGTGTGGTGTTCAAATTTACACTATGTAAATCACCCAGGAAACCTGAAGATGAAAAACTGCCTTGAAAGTCATCCTGGATTACAATTGCAAGGGCACCTGGCAAAACAAATCTATCCACTCTGGAAGTATTTATCTTTAACCATGGTATCATATAATGTTCATGGCAAATAAGAACCTATAATCCAAAATTATAAAACACAGGAAGAACCAGGGCACCATGAATGAGAAGCAGCAGATGCAATAAGCAGCAGCAGTAGACCTCCAAAACATTTGATTCTGCAGTTGTCCAATACTGAGTAAGTATGCTTAAAATATTAAAAATGAAAGAATGGTCTTTCGAAAAAGACCAGGAAAATTAATTGAACTCCTGGAAATGAGAACTATATCCACTAACATTAAACATTCAATGAGTAAGAACAAAAACTGAAGAAATATAAGACATTCACTTACTATAGCAAAATAAAAAAAAAAACTTCTATATTGATGGTATACCAATATAGAACTGTATTTCTAGCTAAAATATTATTCAAGAAGATGAAATAAAGACATCTGAGAAACAAAGGGTGATAAAATTTACCACAGAAATAATCTTAGTACCAAAAAAAAAAAAAATCCCTAAAGGAATTACACTTCAAAATTCCCTAAAGAAAATTCATGAAAAGAACTGCACTTAAGGAAAAAACAATCCTAGCAGTATGAAATTGTAAATACAGAAGCTGGTGTATACTTGGGTGAGTCTTAGCAATGAAACAACCCACCCTCCAAAAACAAGTTATTTCAGGGTTAAAAAAAATACAAGATGCACTTAAACTAATGGAAATACCAAGGATGTGGTGATTATTTAGAATATCTTATGGTCCTTTTATGTTTCAGGAGGAAAACAGGCTGACTTTGGGGTTTGTAATGTTAAGGATCATATTAAAATTTTAAAACTAACCACCAAAACAATAGGAATAGATTATGTGAATTGAAAGGGGAGAGTAGAATTTAAAAGTTCAATCCAGCAGCAGGCAGGAGAGGGAAGAGGAAAAAAAAAAAAGTAAGACAACTAAAAAAGCAAAATAAGAGCACAGATTCAAGGCAAACAAACAGCAATTTTAATAAAGACAAAGAAGCTATGGTGGCATTGTGGTTAAGGCATTTGGATGCTAACCAAAATGTCGGCAGTTCGAACCCACAAGCCACTCTGCAAGAAAGATGAGACCATGTGCTTCCATAAAGATTTACTGCCTTGAAAACTCCATGGGGCAGTATGACTCTGTCCTATAAGGTCACTAATGAGCCTGAAGCAAATCAATGACAGTGGGTTTCATTGTTGTTCAGTGCCTGTCATTTCTGACTCATGCTGTTGTTGTTGTTAGGTGCCCTCAAATTGCCTCCAACTCACAGCAACCCTATGCACAGCAGAACAAAACAATGCCCAGCCCCGCACCAGCTCCACGATCCTTGCTATACTTGAGCCCATCACCATAGCCACTGTGTCAATCCATCTCATTGAGGGCCTTCCCCTCTTTCGTTGACCCTCCACCTTACCAAGCATGACATCCTTCTCCAGGGAATGGTCCCTTCTGATAACATGACCAAAGTAGGTGAGATGAAGTCTGGCCATTCTTGCTTCCAAGGCGCATTCCAGCTGCACTTCTGCCAGGACAGATGTGTTAGTTCTTTTAGCAGTCCATGGCACTTTCAGCATTCTTCACCAGCACCACAACTCAAAAGCATCAAATTTTCTCCAGTCTTCCTTATTCATTGTTCAGCTCTCATATGTATACGGGACGAAAGAAAATATCATGGCTTGTGTCAGGCGTACCTTAGTCCTCAAGGAGACGTCTTTGCTCCTCAGCACTTGAAAGAGGTCCTTTACAGCCGACTTCCCAGTTCTACACATCGTTCTGATGTCCTGATTGCTACTTCCATTGTGGCACTGATTGCAGAACCAAGCAATGTGAAATCTCTGACAACTTCAGTCTTTTCTCCATTTATCATGATGCTGCCTATAGGTTCAGTTGTGAGGATTTTTGTTTTCTTTATGCAGAGATGTAATCCATTCTGCACACCATATTCTTCAATTTTCCTCAAGTCATCCTCACTTTCAGCAAGCAAAGTTGTGTTATCTGCATAACACAGGCTGTTAGTAATTCTTCCTCCAATCCTGATGCCACATTCTTCTTTATATAGTCCAGCTTCTCAGATTATTTGCTCAGCATACATACTGAGTAAGTATGGTGAGAGGACAGAACCCTGATGCACTTCTTTCTTGATTTTAAACCACACAGTGTCCCATTGTTCTGTCTGGTCTATGTACAAGTTCCTCATGAGCACTATTAAGTGTTCTGGAATTCCCATTCTTCTCAATGTTATCTACAATTTGTTATGATCTACACAATCAAATGCCTTTGCAAAGTCAGTAAAACACAAGTAAACATCTTTCTGGTATTCTTTGCTCTGAGCCAAAATCCATCTGACATCAGCTCTGATATCCCTTGTTTCATATCCTCTTCTGAATCCAGCCTGATTTCTGGAAGTTCTCTGTCAATATACTGCTGTAACCATTTTATTAATTATCTTCAGTAAGATTTTATTGCATGCAATATTAATGATATTGTTCAATAATTTCCACATTCTGTGGGATCACCTTTCTTTGGAATGGGTACAAATATGGATCTCTTCCAGTCAGTTGGCCAGGTAGCTGTCTTCCAAATTTCTTGGCATAACCGAGTAAGTGCCTCCAGTGGGGCACCCGTTTGTTGAAATATCTCAATGGGTATTCCGTCAGTTCCTGGAGCCTTGTTCTTCACCAATTCCTTCATTGCAGCTTTGACTTCCTCCTTCAGTACCATTGGTTCTAGATCATATGCCACCTCCTGAAATGGATGAAGATTGACCAGTTCTTTTTGGTACAGTGACTCTGTGTATTCCTTCCATCTTCTTTTGAAGCTTTCTGCATTATTCAGTATTTTGCCCATAGAATCTTTCAATATTGCAACTCAAGGCTTAAATTTCCTCTTCAGTTCTTTCAGCTTGAGAAATGCTGAGCATGTTCTTCCCTTTTGACTTTCTAACTCCATGACTTTCCACATTTCATTATAGTAATTGGTTTTGTCTTCTCAAACTGCTCTTTCAAATCTTCTGTTTAGCTCTTTTACCTTGTCATTTCTTCCATTTGCTTTAGCTACTCTCTGTTCAAGGGCAAGTTTCAGAGTCTCTTCTGACATACATTTTGGTCTTTGCTTCCTTTCCTGTCTTTTTAATGACCTTTTTCTTTCTTCATGGATGATATTCTTGATGTCATCCCACAATTCCTCAGGTTTTCGGTCATTGTCGGATCCAACTCAACAGCAGTGAGTTTGGTTTTTTGGTTTTGGTGTTCAATGCATCAAATCTGTTCTTTAGATGGTCTCAAATTCAGGAGGGATGTTATCATGGTCATATTTTGGCTCTCATGGACTTGTTTTAATTGTCTTCAACTTCAAGGAGCTCTGGTGGCGTACTGCCTAAGGCATTTGACTGCTAACCAAGGACTGGCAGTTCAAACCCACCACCCACTCCTCAGAAGATCAGGTGATCTACTTCCATAGTGATATCGTCTTGGACACCCAAGGAGGGGTCACTGTGAGTCAGATCTGACTCAACAGCAGTGAGTTTGGTTTGGTTTTTCAACTTCAAGTTGAACTTGCAAATGAGTAGTTGATGGTCTGTTCCACAATCAGCTCCTGGTCTTGTTGTGGCTGAAGATATTGAACTTCTCCATTGTCTCTTGCAACAGATGTAGTCAATCTGATTACTGTGTACTCTATCTGGCAAAGCCCATATGTATAGCCACCAATTGTGTTGTTCAAAAAAGGTATGTGCAATGAGTAAGTCGTTGGTCTTGCAAAATTCTATCATGCAATCTCCAACATTATTTCTATCTCTAAGGCCATATTTTCCAACTACCAGTGATTCTCCTTTGTTTGCAACTTTTGCATTCCAGTCATCAGTGATAATCAGAACATCTTGATTGCATATTTGGTCAATTTCAAACTGCAAAAGTTGGTAAAAATCTTCAATTTCCTCATCTTTAGTTTTGGTGGTTGATGTGTAAATTTGAATAGTAGTAGTATTAACTGGCTTTCCTTATAGGTGTATGGACATTATACTATCACTGACAGCACTGTATTTCAGGATAGATCTTGAAACATTCTTTGTGATGATGAATGCCATGCTATTCCCCTTCAATTTGTCATTCCAGGCATAGGAGATCATGTGGTTACCTGACTCAAAATGGCCAAAAACAGTCCATTTCAGCTTACTAATGCCTAGGATATTCATCTATGTGTTCCATTTCATTTTTTTACAACTTTTAATTTTCCTAGATTCATACTTCATAAATTCCATGTTCTAATTATCAATGGATGTTTGCAGCTGTTTCTTCTCATATTGAGTCATGCCACTTCCACAAACGGAGGCCCCAAAAGCTCTACTTTATCCATAACATTAAGGTAGGCTCTACTCTAATGACACAGCTCTTTCCCAGTAATATTCTGAGTGTCTTGTGACGTTAGGGACTCGTCCTCCTACGCTGTATTGGACAATGTTTCTGGGCTATTCATAAAGTTGTGCAGCAATGTATCAGACAGTGTTTCTCTGCTATTCATAAGGTTTTCCCTGGCCAATTCTTTTGAGAAATGGATGACCTCTTCCTTCTTCCTAGCCTGTCTCAGTCTGTAAGCTGCATTAAAACCTGTGTAACATGTGCAAGCCTGCTGGCATTTGAAACAGTGGTGGCTCAGCCTCAAGCCTCAAAGCAACACGCGAGCCACCACAGTACAAAAAACTGACAGACAAGTTTGTCTCTCTTAGCTTTTCAAAACCTCTCTGCCTTCCCCTTGCCTGGATCCCTGCCACTGCTCACTCTGTTGTCACCCTGGCTTTTCCTCCCACCCCCAACTTTATTGCCTATTGGGGGTGGGGCCTTGTTCCTTCCCCTTACCTGGATCCCTGCTGCTGCTTGCTCTGTCATCCCCCTGGGGTTCATCTTCTGGCACTATATTAGACAGTGTTTCAGGGCTTTTCATAAAGCTTTCCAGTAATAGTGTTTCACTACTATTCATAAGGTTTTCACTGGCCAATTCCAGTGTATGGTCTCTTCCTTCTTCCAAGTCTATCTCAGTCTGGAAGCTCCACTGAAACCGGTCCACCATGGGCACCCCTGCTGGCACAGACTCCGGCCTCACAGCAACACACAAGCCACCAAAATGCAAAATGAACTAAACTTAACTTAAACTTCATATCTAGATTAAAACCAAAACAATGTAAAACAAATTTCCTGCTATATACTATATGCCAGAAATAGACCTAAACATAAAGACAATGAATATTAAAAGGATAGAAAAGGGAATATATCCATGACCACATGTAAGTTTGGCAAATGATATTTCTACATATATATCCATATGTGCTGTAAGAATGTCCATGTAAGTAGAACTAACAGGTGGCAAAGTTATGGCAACTTCTTAGACACAGCCAACCACCTTGAGGGAACAAGTTGTTGGACCTGTGGACTCAGGACCATGTTTGTCGGGGGACATTCAAGCTCAATTGGCATAACCCACTACACAAAATCATTGTTCTATATCCTACCTTGGTGAGTTGCAACTGGGGTCTTTAAAGCAGCCATCTAGATGCAACAATTGGTCTCTGCTCATCAAGAGCAAAGAAGAATGAAGAAAATCAAAACCAAAGACTCATGCAAACAATTAGTCCAAAGGACTAGTGGACCATGTGAACCTCAGCCTAATGTCATGTGACCAGAAGAACTATATGGTGCCTGGCAACCACTGTCAACCACTTGGAAAGGGTTCAGTGCAGGAGATCCTGGACTGAGTGGGAGAACAAGGTGAAACAAAACTCAATATCATAGAAAAGACCAGGCTTATTGGTCTGATAGAGACTAGTGAAACCCCCAAGACTATGACCCCTGGAGTCACTCTTTGGACCTAGAATTGTACTCACTCCTGTAGCTTCCAGCCAAACACCAGATAGGCATATTAGGTGAACAGTTACAGGCACACTCCTTACAGCAATCAATCATGGGAAATCAGAAGAGCAGTATTTGCATAGGAAAGGAGAAGACAGGGAAAAGGTAACCACAGGAAGGAAATAGGAAGAGAGCTGTTACATTATGGGAATTACAAACAATGTCATGAAACAAAATGTGTATGAACTGCTGTATGGAAAATGAATTTGCTCTGTTAGCTTTCAACCAAATTACAATTAAAAAAAAAAACAGAGGATAGAAAAATATATTAGGGTAATATAAAGAAGGCCATGTTAGCTCTACAAATGTCAGACAAAATAGATGTAAAAGTATAAGTATAAAGAATAAAGAGGGCCATCATATAATGATGAAAAATTCAATTCACCAGAACTAAATGTCAGCTGTACATACTTAATAACATAGACTCAAAGTACATAATGGAAAATTTGACACAATTCAAAGACAACAAATTCACAATTATAGCAAAGACTTAAATATTTATCTCTTGGAAGATCAAGCAATTTAAAAACAATTAGTAGGGATATAGAATATATGAACATTAGTAATCATTAAATCTTATCTATGAATGTATCAATTTCTTCTCCTAAGAATGAGTGAATATATGTTCTTCCCTGGGATTAAACAATTAGTGAAAACAGGCCATATATTAGGCCACATTATAAATTTGAACAAATAGCAAAGAGTTATATAAAGGCAGACCTCACAGGAAGTATTTCTTGGAATTAATTTTTTTTATGAAAGAGTCAAGGGCCAATAACACCAATGGCAGCTTTAGAGAAGAAAAAAAAGATTTGGGTAGTTTCCCTACCAGATACCAAAACTTACTAGAAACACATGCAACTAGCAAAATGGTAATATAGAGATTATAAAAGATTTATAAAAAGATTATAAAAGAACTCTTACAGATTAATTATTCTATGCATATCTATGTTCTTTCTACAACATTTTGCCATGCTCTCTGCCCTTAACTGAAGGTAAAAATTAATCAAAATAAAGAGAAAAGGCAATACAGTTAGTGGTTGATGGTTTGTAACAATGACCCTGATAATTCCTGCCATTTTTCTAAGTACAGATCTTTGTGCCTCTTTCCCTACCCCTATGAAATTGGGCTGACCTCACGTCTTGCTTTGACCAATAGGATGTGACAGAAGTGATGGATTCTGAGCCACGACCTCCAAAGGCTGTAAAGATACTCACCTTACCCTCTTGTGACCCTGAGCCCAAAATATGAAGTCCCAAGCTACCCTTCTTGAGGAAGACAGACCTCAAGAAGAGAGAGGACCAGACAGACAATTACCAAATATTTTTTGAGTCCATCTTCAACCATCCAGCCCAGGTAAAGACAACAGAAAACCCCCCAACTGATCCTCTTCCAAACTGCTTGCCCACAGAACAGTGAGCAAATAAAATAGTTGGTAGGAGATGGATTGATACACAACTATACATAATCAGTAATCATTTAGAGGGAATTTAGTAACCAAAACAGCCAATGAGGCAGGAGTTGACAGTGGTGCACACACCAAGGAAGCTGAGGTGAGACATCAACATGGTAGGAAAAAGGAATCCAAGTAGGACTAGTCCTGCTCTTGTTCCTATTCTTCAAGGCGATCTCTGAACACTTCCCACCCCAGCTTCACAGGCTTTATACAATAACATAAAATAATAAATAAAATAATAAAAAAATAACATAAAACAATAAGTGTTTTCTGGAAACTCCACACAAACACAGTTCAGCTCGGCAACTTCCTTCTCTAGATTCCTCCTCAGGAAAGGAGACCTTCCTCTAATAACAAACTTCCTCTAATAACAAATTCAAACCTTCTTTGCCCTCCTCCATTTACCAATGGCAAACACACAAACAGATTGCTCTGCTGATGATCAGAGAGATAAAGATAAGCCTGGAAAGTGAATAAAGGAGTAGCAAGAGCAAGGGAACTGTCTGTCTCATCTCCACTGTACCCCCCGCACTTAGCATATTCCTTGACATGGACGAGGTGCCCAGAAATACTTAGAATCCAGATGGGAAGCAGCGCTGAATCTAAGGAGATGCAAGTGAACAGGGGGCTAGGCAGACCCAGAAAATACAGATGTATAGAGCAGGGCTGAGGCTCTGCCCCAGTGACAGGACACATAGGAAATCACAAAAGTTGCTACAAATAAAATTCACTGTGGAGCATAAGTGAGGTCTTTTTTTTTTTTTTTCCTATTAAATTGTTTTCACATTATAACAATGTTTTTGTGACTTCAAAAACCTTCTTAACCAGGGTATGAACTGCTATATGGAAAATGAATTTGCTTTGTAAACTTTCACCCAAATCACGATAAAAAAAAAATCCTTCTTAACTAGCATATCTCACACCTGTTAGTGGGATACAAAATGTTGAGATTAAGGGCAATATAAACACATTAATGTAAGTGTACAGTTAGATATATCTTTGATGCTGTAGGCACATTCATTTTTACTTTATTTAAGTCCATCTGGGACTTAAATTGAAGGAAGAAGGAAAAAAAAAAAAAAAAAACCTTCCTTGCCTTAGCAGATACAGTAACAAAAACCAAACTCACTGCTTTCAAGTCAATCATGACTCATAGTGACCCCTCCTTGGGTTTCTGAGGCAGTATCTCTATGGAAGTAGATTGCCCTATCTTCTTCCGAGGAGTGGCTGGTGGGTTTGAACTGCCAGCCTTCTGGTTAGCAGTCAAATGCCTTAGTACACCACCAGAGCTCCCTGATGTATTAACCAAAACCAAACCAAACTCACTGCTGTTGAGTTCTTGGGTTTCCGAGGCCGTATCACTACAGAAGTAGATTGCCCAACCTTCCTTCCGAGAAGTGGCTGGTGGGTTTGAATTGCCAGCCTTCTGTTTAGCAGTCAAATGCCTTAGGCATTACGCCACCAGAACTCCTGATGTTAACAGGGTGTAGTAAATAAAGAGATTCTCTGCTTCAAGTATTTCCAAAGAGAATGCAATTATAACACTTACTTTTTAAAGGTCCTTATTAACATCTGAATTTAAATATCTGAGAAGAGAAAAAAAGACTGGAGGGAAGGCCATAAAAAGTTTAGACACTGTGATAAATTCAACAGTTAGGTTATGATTTTATTTTAATTTCAGTCATTTTACTGTTGTCTAAGAATTACATGTTCTTTTTAGCTGCCATCAAGTCAGTCCAACTCAGAGCAACCCCATGCACAAAAGGATCAGACTGTTGTGATTCAAAGGGTTTTCACTGAAAATCACTGGCTGGTTTTCAGAAGCAGACTACCAGGCCTTTCTTCTTAGTCTGTCTTTGTCTGCAACTCTGCTGAAACCTGCTTAGCATCACAGCACCACACAAACCTCTATGATGGATGGGTGACGGCAGTGCTTGAGGTACACTGACAGGGAATGAAACCTGGGTCTCCTACGAGGAAAGTGAGAATTCTCCCATTGAATTACCTTTACTACAGAAACCCTGTTGTTGCTGGTAGATGCCATCGAGTCAGCTCCAATTCATAATGACCCTACATACAACAGGATGAAAACTGCTCAGTCCTGCACCATCCTCACAACCCTTGAGCCCATCTCTGTAGCCACTGTGTCAATCCATATCCTTGAGCGTCTTCTCCTTTTGCACTGGCCCTCCACTTTACCAAGCATGATATCCTTCCCCAGGGAATGGTCCCCTCTGACAACATGACCAAAGTAGGTTAGACAGTATGTGTGTGTGTGTGTGTGTGTGTGTATACACATATATATAAAATCAGTGCCAATGCCTCCCTCCAACAAAGCTACAAAACAGAAACGAAACAAATGTAGATCAAAAGAACAAGGTAGAGGACGAAGTAGGGAAAGAAGGACATGGGAGAGAGCAGGATGACAACTACTGGGGAAGAGCTAAACACACATTTAAAAATGGAGAAAACAGAACTTTTACTTAGTAGAGAAACATTAAAGTCTTACCAAATTCCACACTTCACTGTAACAGGAAAATTGCTTTAATGTAACTTCAATAACTTTCTTGTGATTTTATTTTGTTTTATAAGGAAAGCAATTTTAACTCCTATAGAAACTGTAAGGAGCTCTGGTGGTACAGTGGTTAAAGCATTCACCTGCTAACCGAAAGGTCAGTAATTTGAACCCACCAGCCACTCCACGGGAGAAAGACGTGGCAATCTGCTTCCATAAAGATTTACAGCCTTGGAAACCATACGGGACATTTCTATACCATCCTATAGGGTCACTATGAGTTGAAATCGACTAGATGGAAGTGGGGAGTAGAAACTGTAGATACAGGCCTTCCTGATCCTGCCAGCTTACAGTGAAAGTCACACAATACAAAGTACATTAAAATTCTTTTTAAAAGACTATCTAAATGTAAAGAAGAGGACAACAAAGGATCTTAGTCTCTAGAACATTTTTTTTCACACCCAGGATTTGACTGCGTCATCAATCACATGGAGTGGGAAATCAAGACTAGGAGCTCAGATCTGCCTGCAGGGCCTCCAGAAGCAGCCGCCACTGTGTGAAAATAAGCATCATACAGGCAGTCTGCCTGGCACACACGGCTCCTAATTTTATCGACAGAAAGCATGTGCTGTCTGTGAGACTGAGAGAGCCTGAAGGACAGGACAAGACTTGTTTGTGAGAAGATAAATCGGGGCAGTTCCTCTTTCTCTGTGGCCCCTGACAGCCTTCTGTCTTCAGAGTCTCACTCCCAGACAATCTCCATGGAATATCAGGCCAAAACAGAAGCTCTCATTTCATGGGCTCTGGTCATGCTCAGCGCTTCACAAGTCCTCCCTCTCTGAGCCAAGGCACATTAGATTTCAAGGCTATCAAAGAAGCCTTCCTTTTCTGATACAAGAAAATACTGCTTCAATTTACTTCCTGCAGTAGTAGCATGTGAACTCACTATTGACTGCAATTCTCCAACCAGCATCAGACAGATGTGCCTGAGGTATATCAAGAAGTTCAACTCTCAAAATTCAACATGGGCCCTAATTGTCTTTCACATATTATGAGTCTGGTGTTATCCACAGGCACTCGGCTTTCTCCAGCTCAACTCTAGGAACAACCATTTTTCAAATCAGCAGCAACTTCAGCCCACAGAGCTCTGGCACATTTAATGTAGTAATGCTGTGAGCTCCTCACTGAGCTAAACAAAGGCACCTGCTTCACCCCAGCTGGTTAAGTGGAATTCTAGGAAACAAAGTGGAGCTGAGTTTACCACAAATTAAAATGAATCTGAGCATGAATGAAAGAAATCAGAGAAAAAAAGGCATGTTTGGAAGCCTTGGGAAGACATCAATGATACCAAGTGAATTTTGATCCTAATGAAAAAAGGCTGTTGCTATCACATCATTTCTGATTCATGGTGACTGCATTTGTGTCCAATTAGTGTTTCTTTTCCTTTTTTTTTTTTTTTTCCAAGTGAATTTTGATCCTAATGAAAAAAGGCTGTTGCTATCACATCATTTCTGATTCATGGTGACTGCATTTGTGTCCAATTAGTGTTTCTTTTCCTTTTTTTTTTTTTTTCCAGCGTTCCCTTCCTTCTCCTCCCCTTGTACCCCTGGTAACCAACAAAGAAAGTTTCCCTTCGTATATAAACCTTTCCTTGACTTTCTGTAATAATGAACTAATACAGTATTTGTCATTCTGTGATTGACTTATTTCACTCAGCATAATGTTCTCCAAGTCTATCCATGTTATGCAGTGTTTTGTAGATTCTACATCATTCTTTAGTGTTGCACAGTATTCCATTGTGTGTATGGACCATAGTTTGCTTATCCATTCTTCTGCTGATGGGCTCTTAGGTTGTTTCCATCTTTTTGCTATTGTAAACAGTGCTGCAATGAACACGGGTATGCATATGTCTATTCTTGTCTTAGTTCTCTTCTTTAGGATATATACCTAGTAATGGGATTGCTGGGTCTAACGGTATTTCTAATTCCTAGAACTGTGTTTCGTATGGTTTTCAACAGCTATTTTTTCAGCAATAGACTGCCAGACCTTTCTTCTTAGGCACCTCTGAGTGAACCTGAACCATCAAGCACATTAATCATCTGCACCACCCAGGGACTCCTATGATTCTTAACACTTACATAAAACTTGAGGTTTTGCACAATTGCTGCTTAAAATAGCTTTGCCTCAACAGTCATTTGTAGCAAGCAACACTTTATGCTATGACTATTTTACTCACATTTGAAGAAATAGTCAGCATTCAGAATCAGGAATGACTTGTTTTACCCTCTTCCTATGTCTCAGAAAAGAAAAGGAAGGAAGGAAAAAAAAGATGACAAAAAAGAGTACTCATGTTGAAATTTTCTCATAAATGTTTAATAAAACTCATTTAAAAAAAAAAAAAAAAGATAGCTTTCCTATGTTGGTGTCTATAGCACTTATTTCCCTGAGTGATGTATGTAAATATCAAATAAACAAGGCCAGTGGTTTTTAACTGGGCTGGTTCTGTCCCCCAGTGGACATCTTGCCATGTCTGCAGATATCTTTGGTTGGCACAACTTGGGGTGGGGATTTTATTGCCTTGTAGTGAATAAGGCACCATGGTGGTACAACAGTTAAGCACCTGACCACTAATGGAAAGACTGGTGGTTCAAACTCATCCAGGAGCTTGGCAGGAGAAAGACCTAATGATCTGTTTCCATAAAGATTCTAGCCAAGAAAACCCTGTGGGGCAGTTCTACTCTGTCACATAGGATCGTTAGGCACTGGAATCAACTCAGTGGCACCCAACAACAACAGTGAGTAGAGCTTTTTAGAGGGCAGAGACACTCCTAAACACCAATGCACGGGATAACCCTCCACAACAAAGAATTATTTGGCCTACAATGTGAACCGTGTCACTGCTGAAAAATTCTGCCCTAAGCTGAGATCAGTATTCAAAGTAAATTGTATACTTAAAGAAATAGTTTTTCAGGAAAAAAAAAAAAAAATCCTCTAAGTGTCTTTATCTCTCATCGTTTTTTGTTTCAGAACAATTTAACATCTTTGAAACTCATCCAATCTTGTATCTGAATAGATAACACTTAACATTAAAAAAATTTTTATCCATTAGAAATATTTGTTTTTCTGTCTCACACAGTAATTCCAAAGACATTAAAATAATACTTACATCTAAAATAATAACAATTTTAACACACAGTTGAGTTCTCTTGTTTACATGGATAATTACTAATTTTCCCAGTCTTTCCTGAGTTTTATAACAGAGAATATTAAGCAGAATCTAGGATATTTTCATAGTGAGACATAATTTTCATTTCTTGACCTGAGTTAATTGGCTTACATTGTGTACTTCTCTTTGATTTGATTCTAACTCAGATTAAATCTCTATTTTCTGAAACTGGAACCCACTATTTTTTTATTGTATACCTTTTAGGGATCTCTGGTAGCATAGTGGCATAGTGGCTAAGACACTTGCCTGCTAACCAGATGGCTGGCGGTTCAAACCCACCAGCCACTCCTCAGAAGGAAGGATGGGCAATCCTACTTCCGTAGTGATACTGCCTCGGAAACCCAAGGAGGGGTCGCTATGAGTCGGGTTTGACTCGACGGCACATAACAACAACAACAACATATTGTACATGAACAGTAAAGAGGCTTTTTGGAAACCCAACACAAACACAGTTTTGCCACTTCCTATTAAAGGTTCCTCTTTGCTTCAAGGATCTTCCTAGAATAGTAGCCACTGAAAGGACTATCTTCTTTGCCCTGAAAAGGAGCACTGGTGGCACTGTACCTATGTACCTATACAGTCAAATGACTGCTAACCAGAAGCCTGGCAGTTCAAACCCACCACCCACTCTGCAGAAGGAAGATGGGGCAATCTACTTCTGTAAAGATTTACCACCTCAGAAACCCAATGGTGATCACTGAGTCAGAATTGACTCAATGGCAGTGGGTTTGGTTTGGTAGGTACAGAAGACAAATGTTTTTTTTAAAAAAAAAGATGAAAGTAGCTTCAGTAAGATTTCAACATGACTTCTATGTGGCAAATGGACAAGGACAGGAGACTGAGTTTTACAGGACACACTGAGGGTGGCAGCGCACATCTCTTCATCTAGACTGGCTTTCTAAGCCATCATGGCACCCCAGTCACAGCTCTTATTTCTATACAGATACACTCCAGGCGCACATTAACAGAGTTTTCATTACAAAAATCTCAATGAAGCAGGCCATGAAATGCTATCCACAAGTATCACTATTGAAAGTTTGCATGTCACCATAACATTCCAATCATCTTAACATTTTTACCAAGATTATTAAAAAAAAAAAAAAGAGCCTCAATAACCAAGAAGAGTTGGCGACCTAAAATCCAAAGGCAGTAAAGCCTAGTTGCACATTAGAAACATACAAGTTATTTGAAGCAACCACAACAAACCCATATCCAGACTCCACTCCATACCATGTAATCATGACTGCTGATAAGGTCTCAGCTATTTCAGCATTGTAGACCTACAGAATTCATTTTCACATGGCCTTTACTAAGTATAAGTTTAGTTACCTGACAACTCACCTGTTGCAGATTAAGCATAGAGGACAGTGAGAAGATTAAAAAATGGACCACCTCAGTTTATAAGCCAGACAATTTTTATGCCCTGATAACAGACTGTGTTTGGGATTTATAACATTTATTGAGCACTTACTTACTAGGCACTATTCCAAACACTTTACATATGAACAAAAGCAAAACCAGTTGCCATCAGGTCAGTTCTGACTCATAGTGATCCCACCCACGTGTGTCAGAGTAAAACTGTGGTTAGGGTTTTCAGTGGCTACAATCTTTTGGAAGCAGATTGTCAGGTGTTTCTTCTGAGGGACTTGTAGCTATGAGCTACCAACCTTTCCATTAGTAGCTGAGCACTTACACTTTTGTGCCACCCAGAGACTTGACTCTACATGCTGCTGCTGCTGTTGTTAGGTGCCATCAAGTCTATTCTGACTCATAAAGACCTTATGTGACAGAGGAGAACTGCCTCAAAGGGTTTTCAAGGCTGTAATCTCTACAGAAGCAAATCACCAGGTCTTTGTCTCATGGAGCTGCTTGGTGGATTCCAACAGCCAACCCTTCAGTTAGAAGCTGGTCGCTTAACCACTGTGCCACCAGGGCTCTTTCTACTTTCTGCATGCATCACTAATTAAATCTTCACAACAACCTAGTGAGATAGGTAATATAGTATTATGTCCATTGTATAGATATGAACACTGGAGTACGGAGAGATTAAGCAACCTGTTCAAGGTCATGAAGCTAATGAAATAGAAATAGAACTTAGTCCCAAAGAAAAAGAAACTAACTCTTAACCACTGGGCTGTGATGCTTCTACAGACAGAAAACAAACCACCCTGTGTAGAGAGGGTTCAGAAGTAATCCAGCCTTGAAAAGTGATCAAGGCTCCCAGGGGAGGGTCTAGCCAGGCCTGCATATGTGGGCTTGTGAGACAGGGAGCACTCAGATGGAGCTCAGCTTGGCTGGCCTCCAGCAATGCAGGCACCAGTCAAGCTCCTGCGGACCTGGGGCTACTGCCACTCCTTAGACATCACAAGGCCCTCATCAAGGTGGCCAAACATCCAAGATGACCATCTTAAGAAAGTCCCTGCATCAACTTCCAGTAAGATAGAGGACTAGGCAGACAAGCAACACAGACCCTCTTCAACAAAGAAAAGAAAATTCAATTGACAGAGATACAGAAGATAATCCTGGAGCCCTGAGCTTTGAAAGGAACTGTACAGAAGTGGATCAGACACTAACTAGTAGAAAAACCTGAATGAAAAGTGAGTACAGAGATGGTCGGAGCTGTGGGCTGTCAGCTACTCTAGCGGGACCAACAGCCTGACTATTTCCAAGTGGTGTTGGGACGTGTGAATTGACCTAAAGATCAGCCTTCGTCACCAAGGGCTGCAGGGATGACTTCGCTGGTAGTCTATGACTAGGAAGGGAAACAGCAAGGAGGGAGACAACCTGAGCTGTTGACTTTCTGCTGTCTGGAGGACACAGCCATTTTGGTTGTTTACACATGGCAACAATTTTGTATATTTAAAATGACCGAGGGTGCAGCCATTTTGAATGTTCACAAGTGGCAGCAACTATGGATATTTAAAGTGACTGAGGGTGCAGCCATTTTGAATATTTACAAGTGGTGGCCATTTTGGATTTTAAAATGATAGTATTCTCATTCAAATTCCAGGGACCTAAGAATAGGCTCTGTTTGCCAAGGTCAGCGGGCATACAAGAGGCTGACAACAGGAAAAGAGACAGGTGGTGTGTGTATAAGTGCTGTCAACTAGTGCATAGAGGAGCAAAGTACAGTACCCTGCTTGTGCAGATAAATACAAAGAAAATGAAAATTGTGGACAAGTCACTCCAACATACAATCACCAATTAAATATAAACACAAAAACATCACAATGCCTCAGAGACAACAGAGCATCACAGTCCACACAAAGAAGCAAGATAAAGCAGGAAAAAAAAGGGACCAGGATACA
>NW_006921665.1:9563068-9564710 GCF_000298275.1 Orycteropus afer afer | reverse complement strand
ACAAAGAAAGAATCATGAGAGCAGCATGGGAAAAATGAAAAGTTACCTACAAGGGGCAAACCAATAAGACTAAGCTCAGATTTCTCAGCAGAAACCATGCAGGCCAGAAGACAATGGGATCATATATATAAAACCCTGAAAGAGAAAAATTTTCAACCAGGAATTATGTACCTAACAGAATTTTCCCTCAAATATGATGGTGAAATTAGGACATTTCCAGATAAGCAGAAATTAAGGGAATTTAATAAAACCAGACCAAGCTTACAAGAAATGCTAAAGGGGGTCCTTTGAACAGAGAAGCAACAATAGCTAACAACAACTGACCATTAACACACATGATGATATAACCCAGAAATCAACCCAGCTATGGAAACAGTAAATAAGCCTACAAGATTGTAAACAGGGAACCAGAGACATCAATTGACAAATGAGGGCAACTACAAGCCAAAAAGAGGGGAAAAAAGTGTGTTGTTACAGAACTTCCAGATGGTGGTTGTTGTTGTTATGTGCCGTTGAGTCAGCCCCAACTCATAGCGACCCCTCCTTGGGTTTCCGAGGCAGTATCACTATGGAAGTAGGATTGCCCAACCTTCCTTCCAGATGGTAGGGATGTCAATGTCAATACAACTACTAGAATGGAGTGTTCTAAACTTGAGAAGAAAACTATAAATCACAGGATAACCTCAAAGAAAAATGATAAACATTCACATCAAAATAAAAAAGAGGACCAGCACAAATATTTAGCAAATACTAAAACAATATCAACAAAGGAAGTGATAACACGATTCATAAACAAAATAAGCTCAGCATAGAAAAGTATATGGAACAAAGAAATCGATACCACGAAAAAGCACATAACAAAAATGATAGCAACCAATTCATATTTACCAATAATTACATATCTGGTAAGGGAATTATCTCTAAAATTTAGAGAAAACACCAACACCTCAACACCAAAGGAATTAAAAATCCATTGAAAAATGGGCAGAATATATGAATAAACACTTCACTAAGGAGTATATTCAGGTGGCCAGCTAATACATGAAGAGATGTTCACAAGCATTGGCCATCAGAGAGATGCAAATCAAAATAATAATGAGATATCATCTCACCCCAGCACTGATGGCTAGGTTCAATGAGACAGAAAATAACAAATGCTGGCAGGGATGTGGAGAGATTGGGACTCTCATACACTGCTGGTGGGACTGTGAAGTGATACAACCACTGTGCAAAGCCATATGCCTATTCCTTAGAAAGCTAGAATTGGAGATACCATTTGACCCAGAAATCCCATTACTAGGTATATATCCTAAAGAGGTGAGACCCAGGCCAGGAACAGATATATGCACACTCCTGTTCATTGCAACACTATTTACAATAGCAAAAAGATGGAAACAACCTACGTGCCCATCAGCGGAAGAGCAGATAACCAAACTATGGTATATACACATAATGGAATGCTATGCAGCACTAAAGAATAATGTAGAGTCTGCAAAACACTGCATAATATGGGTAAATTTGGAGGACATTATGTTGAGTGAAGTAAGTCAATCACAGAAGGACAAATATAGTATTAGCTCGCTGTTGTGGAGGGTCAAGGAAGGGTTTATATATGGAGGGAAACTTTCTTTGTTGGTTACCA
>NW_006921665.1:9533596-9562748 GCF_000298275.1 Orycteropus afer afer | reverse complement strand
CCCCTCCTTGGGTTTCCGAGGCAGTATCACTATGGAAGTAGGATTGCCCAACCTTCCTTCCGAGGAGTGGCTGGTGGGTTTGAACCACCAGCCGTCAGGTTAGCAGGCAAGTGCTTTAGCCACTATGCTACCAGAGCTCCTATTTTTATTATTTTTCATAAAGTGTCTAATTATAACTAAGTCAACATACACATTTAGAAAACCAATAAAAGGTTTTTAAGTATGTTTAAAAGTAGAAGACAGCTTACCTAACCTTAAAACAAACTAACAAAAAAAACCCCTGTATTATCCTGGGAATCAATAACTGTGCAATCAGCTTTTAAATGAAATGAAACCAGTTTGATTAAACTGTCATGTTAAACAAAACAAAACACTCTGAATTCTCTGGATTTCCTACTTCCAATTTCAAGCTTCGAATGACCTGTTAAAAAGATGACAGCACTAAGTAACAGTTTAGGGTAGAAAGAAGTTACTTAAAGAAAAAAATGGGGCTATTTAAGTATTTCTATTTCAAATAATTCCCTTTAAAAGTGTTATATTCACTTGAACAACGTTATAGAGTTGATTTCACTCCCAAATTTTATTCTAGTGTACAAATATACACAATTTTAAGCAGCATGTGCTACTACTGTATTATGCATTCTTAATGTATAAAACATTTTAATGTATGAATAAAAAAAAAAAAAAGAAAGTCCCTACATCAACCCTGAAACCTGCCACTCAGGATGTTTCTTACTTTTAGTAACCTTTAAATTTAGACTAAGGCTGTGGTCCAGCCTGCTTCATTGTATTATTTGTCTTTTTAAACTGTTTTCTATTTTAACTGCAGCTGTCTCTGAGTAGTGCTTTATCTTTGCCTTATTACTGAGCAATTTTTCAGGTTATTTATCCTGTTTACTTGCCTCTCCTTCTATCTTTCACTGTTAAATGAGGAACCGGAAACAGAAGCTACCAGAAAGTAGAAATGCTAAGACCCAGTCTTCTCCTGTCCAGCCAGTCCAGTAGTGCTGCCTGCACAAAGCATTTGAGAATTCTTCTGGAATTTATTAATTTTGAAGGCAATTTAAAGAACTCTCAAGAAAATAAACACTTGACTTCATTTTCATGTTTCCTTCTTAAATCAGTTTGATTACAAAAGATCAAGCAGTCTCTGTTCTAAATGATTGTGACCACTGCAACATACTAAAAGACATTGTTGTTAGTTGCCGTTGAATCAATTCTGACTCATGGCGGCCCCATGTGTGTCGGAGTAGACCTGTTCTCCATAGAGTTTTCAAGGCTGTGACCTTTCTGTAGTTGACTGCATGGCCTGTCTTCTAAGGTGTGTCTGGGTGAGTGTGAACTGCCAACATTTTGGTTAGTAGTAGAGCACTTAATCACTTATACCACCCAGGGACATAAAGAAAAAAAAAAGAACTACCCTAAAATGTAAGTTTGAGGACAGAATTGTGTCATAGTCAGCATTATCCTTTTAGCACCTAGCTCAGTGCCTGGCATCTAGTAAAGGTTTAAAAATTGTTAATTCCAAGATATGAATTAATTAGAAAAAATAAAGGAATGAATAAATGCTCTAAGAATGATCTCAAAACAGCACTTTTAAACAAAGGCAGGTTCAGTCAAACAAGCACTTAGTCTCCAAAGGTGACTGGTCTGAAGGAGATAACACATGGTAAAATGTTTAGTTTAAAATTCCATCACATGAAAGATAGGATACTAAACTGTATCTGGAATACACACATATTTGTAAAACAGATACACACACATACATATTATACATATACACAAATACGTTTTTAAATTTTAGTTAAGTTTTGAAAAATATTTGTAAAACAGACAATTTTTTTTTAATAAGAAGGAATATACCACAATATTAATAGCAACTATTAGTTCAGTAGAATTCTCATCTTTCATGTGAGAGACTAGAGTTCAGTTCCCAGTCAATCATCTCATACACAGCCACCATGTATCTGTCAGTGAAGGCTTGCCTGTTGCTACAAGGCTGAACAAATTTTGGCAGAGCATCCAGACTAAGGCACAGTAGGAAGAAAGGACTGGCAATCTACTTCCAGAAATCAGTCAGTGAAAACCCTATGAATCACAACGGTCTGCTCTATAACTAAGCATGAGGATGGCATAGGACAGGGCAGCATTTTGGTCCATTGTGCATGGAGTCACCATGAGTGTGTGTGGGGTGACTCAATAGCAGCTAACAAAATTTAAGGAATAAATTGTAAGCAATTTCAGTCATGTTTTATATTACAAATCAGCAAACTTATCTGTAAAGGGCCAGGTAGTAAACATTTTCAGTTTTCCAAGGTATACAGTCCCCATCATAACTAGTCAACTCTGTGATACTAGCAGGAGAGCAGCCGTAGACAATACACAAAAAGAGAGTGTGACTATGTTCCAAAAAAAACTTTATTTATAAAAACAAGGAGCAAGGATGAATTTAAAGCCTGTGGATAGCAATATGCCAAGCCCCACTTTATATCCAACAACATATAAAAAGGGGCCAGACAGAACAAAAGCCACAGAAAGATTTGAGCACACACTATAGTTTGTAGTATATACATCCAGGTCTTGTAATAAAACCCTTCAGTAATCTAATCTGGCACAATGTGCTTCATTCAAATCCATGACAGAAAAAACTCCATGAGCTTTAAGGGATCAAGCCTGACATCTTGTGGTCACATTAAAGAACAGTCTTCATGGTCTGGATTCCCTTTTAAGAAGGGTAAAAGGTACACAACTCTCAGGAATCATCTTTAAAGGATTTGCTAAGGTTGTGGGTGCCACAGTGATGCTACCAGCCAGTAAGACAACAGTAACGAGTATGCTCAACTATCTGAAGCCTCAACTTGCTAAATTCTTCCAGTGAAATGCTGAACAAAAGAATGAGCTGTTACAAGCCTTAAAACTTATTAAGCCAATCTTCAGAAGGTTAATTGGAAAGCAACAATGGTAAAGCAAGAATACCTGAAATGCCTGCACTCAAATTTTGAAACTGAAAACTTATTTCTAACCCAAGTCTTTCAAAGGCAAGATATTTCCAAAACCCCCACTGACTTACTAAATCAACCCAAATTCTAAAACTAGGTCATGGAGAAATACATGATAGCAATCCATACAACTCACTTGTCCACACACTCCCACTCTGTTACTGAACAAGGATGAGGCACCTGTGTAGTCAATCATGTGCTAACAGCCGAGGAGATAAAAATCAAGGAGACATAACCCCAGTCCCAGGAAACAAACACAGAAGAAAGAGACACAAGCCAAGAAGCATAGTACAATATGTTTAGGGCCATGGGAAAGCATGTTTGCAGGGTTTTGAAGGGAAGAGAGGAAGCTCTGCAGGGTCTTAGGAAGGCTTTTTAGGGCAGGTAGCATTCAAGCTGCCTCTTTTAGAACAAGCACAAGGGAGCCAGGGAGAGAGGGGAGAAGAGGAGTAAACAGGAAGAACAGCAGATCGGGTCAGGCAGGCGGTTCCACTGCTGGGCTCATGTTCAGACCTGAGATGGAAGGAACCCAGGAGACGAATAGACAGGACAAGAGCTGTGGGTACATTCCACTCTGGGCATCCCAAGCCATGTCCTGTCTCACACGGTAGGGAAAGCAACACCAGGTGGCTTGGGGGTATGGTGATGTTTGCAGGGTAGAAATCAGAGTCTGAGCATGTTGTGAGTCCCAGCTCTGTGCCCATCTATCTCTTTCGAAGCCAAGGGACAGTGGCTTCTCCAAAATGACAAACACTAACAGTATTGTAAAGCTTTTCATATGGTGACAGGTAGATTTCCAGAAAAGCAGACATTCAAAGAGACAGAAAGTTCCCTGCCCCTTTTGAGAGTCCAATGGGAGCTTCACACTCAGAAATCAGAGCATCTCATAAACACAGTTCACATTACTGGGCACACCCAGGCCTGTCACCTACGTATACAAGCACATGTTAAAATCTCCTGGGTTTTTGGCTAACCCGAACTCAGATGTGCTCACGGCACCATGCATTGATACCTGGGTTGCTGGTGAGAAAGGTGAGGGGGCTCTCGCTGAGGTCCAAAGGGCCGTCCACGCGGTGGGGCGGGCTCTCCAGCAGCTCCGCTCCTCCCTCCAGCTCAGGGTAGGTCCTCACCAGGAGGCCCAGTGATGGCTGTGTGAGGAAATCTTTCAGCACAGATGAGGTCAGGGTGCCAGCAGCACGATTATTGATCTCAAGAATCTCATCTCCCGCTTTCAGGCCTGTCAAAACAAGACGGAAATCTTTTCATTTCAAGAAAAGAAAGGAAAGCAAAAAAGCACCATCAAATCAGATCGTAACGCCTTAGAAGTTCTGCTGCAAAGAGCACACCAGCTCACCTGCTCCTGGCCTCACAGCCCCAGGTGCTGCAAACAGAGGCTGTGGTGCTCAAAAGTGACTATTAAGTGACAACATGGGCCTTGGTTTCAGAAGGTTCTAGACTAGCCATGTCACAGCATGCCTATCTTGTCCTGAATGCAATGACCAAATGAAGCCACATCTTCTTTCATATATGTGTTCTAAGTATCTGGCAGTTTCTCTTCACAAATGCTTTCAGCCATTCTCCTACAGTTTTGACGGAGAAAAGAAGGAAACACTTTGATTGTGGCAATGAACGTGTGGCACAGCCTAGCGTCTATTGGTCATGTCTAAAACACAGAGAAACACACTGCTGTGGAGCTGGATCCGACTCATAGCGACCTGTCCTTGGGTTTCCGAGGCAGTGGCTGGTGGGCTTGAACTGCCAGCCTTCTGGTCAGCAATCTAATGCCTTAGGGACTACGCCACCAGTCTAGGGGACCAAAATGCCAGAGTTTCTACTCACTACAACTAAAGCAGTAAGCACATCTTATTCCAAACACATTTACAGACCACAGTTTTCAGAACCCAATGCTGTTGTCTTTTTGCCCTTTGTTTTACTACATCGCGGCTGTGGGGTGAATAGGTTTCTGTAGGTCCTCAAAGGCTCGCCTACTTAAAGGCATGCTGGGGGAGTTGTCACAATGATGTAAAAGAATAAACAGGAACAAGGCCAGCTTAGAAGAACAAAAGGTTGTGACTACCCCATGGGCCAGTTCAAACCGGTATTAAAAGAAAATTCCAGCAGTTTGAGAAAAGGGAGAGGTCAGGGAACAAAAAGAAAGGAAATACAGTATTCTTTTGGCTAAGAAAGGAGTCCCAATTTTGGTGAGTCACACGCCCTGGCCACTCTTTACTCAGGTTTCTAAAATACTTGAAATCAATTTTCTATTATAAAATACTCCAAGAAACATTATGGGTGGGAAGAAAATGGAAGAAAAACAAGAACATTTTTCTCCGTAACAAGAAAGTGAAATTACTGAATTCTGGAGAGTTGATCATCCCATATTTAGGTATAGGATTTTGCCATCAGAGCATGTGAAGTGAAAATACAAAATTTCCACCTGTGAAAAGCAGATTCCCCCCCACACCCAAGATAATTCTTTTGGTTGGATAGTAGAAAAAAGACAAACAGAATACTTAAAAACTAAAAACATCTCTGAGCTCTTTTCAAAAGAAGTTCCAGGTTTACTATTAATTGGGGAAATAGGGGGGCACAATAGGTTGAATGGTGACCCCCAGAAAGATATATCCACATCCCAGAACCTGGGAACGTGGCCTTATTTGGAAAAAGGGTCTTTGCAGATGTACTTAAAGACCATGAGATGAGGTCATCCTACATTATCTAGGTAGGCCCTAAATTCAAGGACAAAAAAGAAACACAGATAAGGACACCATAGAAGAGGACAGGATGCAGGGACATGGAGGCAGGAATTGGTATGCAGACCCAAGCCAAGGGAAAGAAACATGAAGCAACCAGTCAATGGAAGAGACAAGGAAGGACTCTCTCACTAGAACCTGTGGAAGGAATATGACCTGGCCGATACTTTGATTTTGGACTTCTGGCCTGCAGAATCATAAAATAAAAAATTTCTGTTGTTTTCAGCCACCCAATATGGGCTAACTTATTATGGCAGAAATAGGGAACAAATGTAGGGAGACCTCAATTAGTGATTCTCAGTATTAATAAGCGAGAGGAAGTGGGCCAGCAATGCCGAACAGCAAAGCTCCTCAGCAGGGTCTCCCTGTCTCAGCTTCACAACTGTTATGGATTGAATTGTATCCCCCAAAAATGATATTTTGTAGCCCTAATCCCTGTGCTTGTGAATGTGACCCTGTTTTGGGAAACAGGATTTAACAGTTAGGTTTCTGTCTCTTGGTTTTAAATTATTAGCTAAATGAAACAAGATCATATTGGAGTAGGGTAGGTCCTAATCAGAATGCCTGCTGAGTGGCATCTTATAATAGAGAAAGACAAACACAAAAACAGTCATACATAAGAGGAATGACAAATGGAGGCAAATGCAGCTACAATCAGCAAAGGAATGCCAAGGGTGGCTTGGGAGGTGAGGTACAATTCCTTTCTCAAAGCCCTGAGAAGGATTCCACCTGGCTGCTACCCTGAATTTGAGCTTCAGTCAAGCCTCCAGAACTTTGAGGAAACTTCTGTTCTTTACAGCTGCCCACTTTGTGATACCTTGTTTTAGCCACCCTAGGACACCAACGCTGCCGTGTAAGAGCTCCACGACCACGGGCATGTGACTGAATCTCCCTAAGCCTCAGTTTCCTCAGGGTTACATAAGATTAAATAAAAGAATCCACATAAAACTCTCAGCATAGCACCTGACACACTGAAAATATTCAGTAAACATTTAACTCTCACTGCTGTGGAATCGTTCCCAACTCACAGTGACTCCGCCCCTTGGATTTCTGAGGTGGTATCTCTATGGAAGCAGAATGCCCAGTCTTCCTTCTGAGGAGTGGCTGGTGGGTTTTAACTGCCTGCCTTCTGGTTAGCAGTAAAATGCCTTAGGCACTTATTAGTGCTTATTATTAAATTTGGGAGAAGAAAGAAGAAAACTTTTTTTCAAAGACAGACCACACTCAGAATGATCTCTGACTTAACCATGGTCAATGTTATAAAGTAGGTAAAAGTTGTTGTATGAATTCCTTGCACTCAAGAATAACCTTTTCCTTCCCATTTGAGAAGCCTTTTATCTTTGTGGTCTTGTCTTCTTGCCAAATCAATGGGACATCCATTCCTAAAGAACTGATCTAACCAAATGGAAATGAGAAGAACATAAACAGGGTTTGGGGGCGAGGTTATTTGGGGCCTCTTGGCTACTATGTTAAGGGACCAACTCATCAGTTCAATAGTCATAAGGCTATTTGAATAAGTCTAAACTTTCCCCACTTCAGATTAATCCTCACATTCACTCTGGAGACTGGCTGAAGGGCCTCATTTTCACACCTGGAAAAATACTATGTCTTGGTAGCGAAGGCAGTGGCAGAGAGATAACAGATTATCTCCCTTCAAACTACTGAACTGGCAATGGAGTCAAACAAAAATTTAATACCAAAATATAGAAACAGGAAACCATTTGGGATCTCTTGGCATAACTCTCACACTGAAATAGACCATCAAGGAAGAGGAAAGGAAAGAAGGGCTACATGAGAGTTATGAGATGAGGTAAGAAAGCAGATGGAAACAAGATTATGCAAGGCCTGTTATATGGGGTAGTGCCCAAGGCATCTGAATGCTAACCAGAAGGCTGGCGGTTCAAACCCACAAGCCACTCCTCAGAAGGAAGGTTGGACAATCTACTTTTGTAGTGATACTGCCTCAGAAACCCAAGGAGGGGTCACTATGAGTCAGGTCTGACTCGAAAGCATTGCATATTATCCACAGTAGGTCGGCAGGTGGTACACATGGTTTGAGCTCCGCTACTATGCTAAAAGCTGGTGGTTCAAGTCCAGCCAGAAGCACCATAGAAGAAAGGTCTACTGATCTCCTTCTTTAAGACTACAGCCATTTAAAAGCCTATGGAGCACAGTTCTACTCTGACTACATAAGGCTGGCCTAAGTCGGAATCAACCTGAAGGCACAATTTGTTGTTATCGCTTTTTTTTTTTCCCCCCAATCATCCACAGTGAATGACATAGAGTAGATTTTAAATCAGGGTTATTCAACCTTAGCACTACAGATATTTTGGGCTGGATAATTCTTTGGTGAGGGAGGTATTATCTGTACTGTGGGATGTATAGCAGTATCCTTGGCCTCTAACCACAAGATGCCAGTAGGATATCCCAGTCATGACAATAAAAGTGTCCCCAGACATTGCCTAATGATCCCAGGGAAGTGGGGATAAAATGGCCCTTGGTCAAGAACCACTGTTGAAAATGCAATGGATACTTCTTCAAGAGACTTAATCAGAGGTATGACATAATCTGACTTAAATGTACAAAGCTCACCCTAGCTGATATGTGGAACATGTGCTGAATTTGGTATGCAGTGAAGCAAATCATATGAAGAGGTGGAATTAAAGGCCTTTATTAGTAGCTTGGTAAACCAAAGCAGTAAATGCAGCTTGCCACATGACTTTTTTAATGCAAAAAAAAAAAAAAAATTTAAAGTCTCAGACTCAAAAGGAAAAGCAAATGGAATGAGATTATCTTTGATCTTTGTACAAGACTCAAAGAATAGTTAAAGTTAGGTTGTGGGAAGAAAGATCAATTTTCATTCATTCCATTTGGGCACCTTTTTTGCACCTACAATCCTCCAATTTCAGCAGTGCTTTTTGTAGACAGATTTGTAAAATTTAAAAAAGCAAGATGGAGAATTATGGGTTAGATGATGGCATAGGGAAGTGGATTTATAGTTACTCAAGCAAGTTTCCACAAAGAACATTCATCCATTGGTTAAGATGCAAACTATCTAGAGTAGGGTAGCACATGACTTTCTTGACTTGGCTGTTCTGTGTAGCCATTGGGTAAAAAACATAGATGACAGCAAAGAAAATGCCTGATTTCAAAGGCACTGGAATGAACAGAGTCCCACCAAAACTCATGTCCACATGGAACCTCAAAATATGACCTTATTTGGAAATATAGTCTTTGCAAATGAAATTAGTTAAGACAGTATCATAATGGATTATGATAGGCCCTAATCCAATGAAGGCGCTCTGGTGGTATAGTAGATAAAGCATTTGGCTGCTAACCAGGAACTCAGTAGATCAAACCCACCAGCTATTCCACAGAATGAAGAAGGGACAATCTACTTCCATGAAGATTTAAAGCCTCAGAAAACAATGGGGGTCAGAATCGACTAAATGGCAATGAGTTTGGTTTTAGTTTTTGTGAATCCAATGAATGGTGTCTTTATAGGAGAAAAGAAAGAGTTTTAGACACAAACCTATCGACACACAGGGAAGAAAGCCATATAATAATGGAAGCAGAGATTGGAGTGATACAGCTATAAGCCAAAGAACACCAAGATACTGACAGCAAAACCAGAGGTTAAAGAAAAGGCACACACTGGATTATCCACTAGAGCCTTCAGAGCCTGCGGACACCTCAATTTCAGACTTTTAGGCTCTAGAGCTGTGAGACAATACACTTCTGTTGTCATAAACCATCTAATTTGTGGTAATTTGTTATGGCAGTCCTAGGAAACAAACACCACCAACCTCAGGGGTCGCCAAGGGCAGAATGATGGGAACAGGATGATAGACCAAAACTAGGAAGCCCAAATTTAATAGTAACATATTTAGGTTCCAAAACTCAATTCCTCAAGTACAGCCAGTAAGAGATTCACCTAACAGCATCTACGTGTGGAGAGAGCCAGGTAAAGGCAGAACATGGGGACCTACCATCAGCTCATGACAAGCCAAAAGCCCAATATGGCTAACAAAAATAAGGGAATAAAAAACAAACCTGAACTGGATAATGTAAACAGATTATTCAGACCCAACTAAAGGTTGGAGTTTCCAGTCTACTCAGAGGTACCTTGGGGAAAAAGTCTGGTGATGCACTTCTGAAAAATCAGACATTAAAATCCCTATGAAACACAGTTCTACTCTGACACACGTGAGGTTGCCAAATACTGAAGTCAACATCACAACAACTGGTTTACGTGGTATTCCACTAGACTCCCCTTGGCTGTACCACATTCTGGTCATTTTTACAGGGGCACCGGCACTCTGATCATGTCCAAAGGGTAATGATCAGAACTGGTTCTACAATCAAATGAATGACAGGAGGAATTTGGAAGTGTTGAGCCTTCAAAAGACTCAGCAGTTCAAACTGATGATGTCAAAGGCTAGCTATAAAGAACTGAACAGACCTAGATCAGAGAATGGAAGCTGAAGGAAGAGAGTTATTTTATAATCAGAGATGCCTCCCCAAAGAGGCTCTATGGCTCATAGTGAGCTGTTAGCAGAAAGTATTCAATTGGAGACTAAATTTAATATGAAGTATCTCAAGACCCTTTCTTGCCACTGCCTTCTAGGTGTCAGGCATTGGATAGCATTTGTGACACCAGGGGACAAGGAAGACCTCACCCTGTATCTATAGAGGACAGTGCTCCATGAAGGAAGGGGGCTGGAGCATACAACCATTAGTTTTCATCTAACACTAGGGTTCTTAGATTCAAACAACTAAGACAGGATGTGACTGAAACCGTGGTGGCAGATTTCCCCACCCCCGTGCCACGTCAACTGGCACACTCATTTTGCTGAGAGATAAAAATCAGTCTTTGGGTTTGAGAGGGAATAAAAAACCCTGTCACTTCTATTCTTGGCTTAGTGGATATGTCAGACTCTGGCCTCCAGGCTGCTTCTGGTCATAAAGTCATGGAAGAAAAGTCCTCCTCCGCTCTAAGTCCACAGTGGATGCTCTACTGTGACTTCACTTCCCTTTGGCACATCTTTGCACTTTCTGTGCATAGCTGTCTCCAAATTGTGCTTCTGCAATGCTTACAGTATGGGGTGATGTAACCTGCACAGGTGGCTTGTGAACCACGAACCACCAAGAGTTAAACTGTAGTAGAACATGTTGTTGTTGTTGTTGTTATGTGCTGTTGAGTCGGACCCAAGTCATAGTGACCCCTCCTTGTGTTTCCAAGGCAGTATCACTACAGAAGTAGATTGCCCAACCTTCCTTCTGAGGAGTGGCACAGAAGTAGAAAAAGTCAGCATTCCATCATTTCCCTGGCTGTCCTATTCAGCACTCTCCTAACAGAAGAGACACAAGCTACAAAGGTCAAGCACAACTGACCTAGATGTGTCGGTTTTTTATATTGAACAGGTATTATCTCACCACTGCCTGGATGGAACTAAATCCCTTAGCAAGAAGAATCAAACAAAAGCTTCAAATGCACCTACATTTCATTCTTCTTGCTGTGAGATTTAGTATCATCCAGGCAACGGCAAAACAAATATCTAATGAAAACAATATGTTGAATAGTGTCCCCCCCAAATTTATGTCTACCTGGAACAACAGAATACGACCAAATTTTGAAAAAGGGCCTTTGCAGATGTAATTACATTAAGATGAGATCATATTAGGTTTAGAGTAAGCCCTACATCCAATGGCTGGCATCCTTTTAAAAGGGTCATGTAGAAAGAAGTTAGAGAGTCAGGGTTTCCAACCAGCTCAGACTGCACTAGGAGTTATTGCAGGGCTGCAGGAAGATGGGTAGGGCATGGCAGTGACCAGCTCTTTAATAGGGGCAGAAAGGCTGGCTCTTGCAACCATAGGTCTTCAACTTCTGCAAAGATTCCCTCCTGAATGGAAGCAACAGAACATGTGCCTTGAAGAAGCTTTGCAGACTTAGATGATGGCCAGTATCAGCTTTGACTAGTGTGGACCAAAAGGCAGAGGTCTTTCCAAATGTTCTGCTCCAGGAAGACCTCTAGGACCGTCACATCATCTTAGAAGCCAGGGCAGGATAAACACAGTGGATTAGAATGGAATTTCCAACCAGCTCCAGAATCAGATTTAATTGGATTTAATTGGAAATAAGCTCAGAATCAGATTTAATTGGTTTTAGAACACTCAAGACTGGCATTTCTTGCTTACCTGAATTTATTGAATAAAATCCATGTGAAGGGTTTTTAGTGTTATTACACATTTCAGTATCTTTACACATGAACCCCTTGGCATATCTTTCTCACCCATGAACTAGAGAAGAAACCCCCAAAAGAGAATTTAAATGAGACAGACAGACAGAGACATTCATTGATTTACCATTCTTTGAAGCTAAACCAGTTTCCTTCACACTATTCACATAGAGTCTTCGAACACCATCTTCTTCCACAGAGGAAAGTGAAAATCCTATAAAACACAAGACAGAATGGTAGAGCTTACAGCTTCTGAGTGTGCAGCAAATAACAGGAAGTACCTGCTGTGAACTAGACATGTTTCATGTTTTTGGTTATACTTTGAAGCGATTGTTTTTCCATGTACATATTGTCTTACAAAGCAGAAAAATTTATTTTTAGATCACTCTAAAAGACATTACTACTTGTAAAAACAAACATTGCATATATCTACTTCATAATACCTCTTAATTCAAATGAAAGAAAATTATTTTGTTTTATCCTGCTCCCTAGTAAATGTCATAGTTTCACTCCTACAATCTTCTACATAGCACAAGGAAGAAAGATGGGTGATCTAGACTTTTTCCAGCCAATCTATGTCCTATGAAATGTTAACACTGTACGGTGTGTGTATTGGTACATGGATATTGTTTTAATTTTTTAAGAAAACCTACAACCAGAGGTAAGTAGCTCCTCACATTACCAATGCTATTTCACTGAAACTGATTAATTAGTTTCAGCTCTACTAATGTATGATCATAAGATTATCCTACACTTATTGGGGATGCAGAGTTCAAAAGCCATGATTCAGCAAGGAGTGCAGAGCAAGACCCAGAGGTATTATTAAATGGTTAAGGGAACAAGAATGTTTCCAGCCGATGGCTACAAGCCCTGTCACCTCTGTTTCTAGATAGTTTCATGGAACAGTCTTCCTAGTCATCAACAGAATGTCTTCACCAATACTTCCTCTTTCCTGCTGGACAACAGTACCTCAGCAGATAAAAGCAATGGGAATGAATGCAACTGTAAAGATTTGGCATTGTTTCAGCTCTGGTAAAAAAAAAAAAAAAAACACCATAATACAGACATTTCTCTTAATGCTAATGGCAGAAGAATCCATGTGATTAAAAAGAAGAAAGAAGCAAAAAATAAAAAACAAAATATTTAATAACAGGACTGGGTTACAGGGAGTCACTGAGACTTTTCAGGCCATGTCACAATGAACATATATTTTTATTAGTGGTGGTGGTTAGTTCACAGGACCAGGAAATGGATAACCACACAAAGGCAAAACTGCCAACTGCCTGACCCACTATATGCCTTTACTCCCTGAGATGGGGAGAAGCTCAGGCTGCCCTGTGGAGTTTCTAAGTCTTTATTTATAAGAATCATTTAAGTGACATTAGCCTTAACATAGGTGGATTTATCAATATTTCATCAGAGACCTTTTTTTTTTTTTTTCTTTTATCTGTTATAGAAAGACACAGAGTCAAGGGCTATGTCAATGAGAAAGGATGGCCAGGAGTTACCAAAATATAGGCATTTCCTTTCTGAAATGCTACCACCCTTTAACATTCTGTGCTTGACTTAAAGGTGCAGCAGAGACAGTGTGTAGAGAGCCCTCTACAAGTTATCAAATGGAAATGGCTCCATTCGCCTCCTCTTTTCCGTTCTTTTTTTTTAATTGTGATTTGGGTGAAAGTTTACAGAACAAATTCACTTTCCATACAGCAGTTCACAACACGTTGTCTCATGACATTGACTACAATTTACCCCAATGCAACAGCTCCCTCCACTTCCTCCCCATAGTTACCTCTTCCCTGTGTCCGTCCATCCATGCACCCCTGCCCCCTGAGCTGTCTCCCTGTGCATTAACAGCCTTTCTTTCTCCCATGATTGTTCCCTCCAAGGAGTGTTATCTACCTCAGGTACATGTTCAACTCATATGCCTGTCTTTTGTTTGGCTGGAAGCCACAGGTGTGGGTTCAATTCCAGAGCGGAAGGGCAGCTAGGGATGATAGTCTCAGTAGTTCCACAAGAATCTATCAGACCAGCACACCTGGTCCCCCCCCCCTTTTTTTTTTTCCAAATGATTTTGAGTTTTGTTCCACATTGTTCTCCATCTCTATCCAGGATCGCCTATATAGATTCCCTTCCAAGTGGTTGACAATGGTAGCCAGGCACCATCTAGTTCTTCTGGCCTCATAGTCATATAGGCTGAGGATCGTATGGTGTACCAGATGCTAGAACCAATTGTCTCCATCAGTCTTTGGTTTTCTTCATTCTTCTTTGCTCTGGATGAGGAGAAACCCATCATTGCATCTAGATGGCTTCTTGCAAGCTTTTAAGATCCCAGTTGCTACTCACCAAAGTAGGAGGTAGAACAATGTTTTGTGTAGTATGTTATGCCAATTGAGCTTGATGTCCCCTGGGACTATGGCCCCAAGCCCTCAGGTTCAACTACTTAGTCCCTCTCAGTAGCTGGCTGTGACCAAGAAGTGACTACAACCTTGTCCCTTGTCAGTTCCACTATACTCCCTCCTGGGAATTCTTACAGAACATACAAATACATTGTAGAACCATTGTCTGCCAACCCTATACATGGTCTTGCGTATACTCTCTGCTCCACAGGCATAACTAATAGTTCAGCCTGTCCACCCATCTATCCACCTGTATAACCATGTGTGCCTTCACTGACAACACAATACTGTATGTGCAAAAGGGTTCATCTTTGTTGTATGTACCTCCCATGTACCTCTCTTTGGTACACTGCCCTTCTCTTCACCCAAATCGATACTTATCTCTATCTATCTAACCGTGTTCCCTCCCCTCCCCTCCCACCTCTGGTAACCAACAAAGAAAATTTCTTTCCACATATAAACCATTCCTTGACTTTTACAATAATGTACTAATACAATATTTTTCCTTCTGTGATTGACTTATTTCACTCAGCATAATGTCCTCCAAGTTCATCCATGTTATGCGGTGTTTTGCAGATTGTACGTTATTCTTTAGGGTTGCATAGTATTCCTTTGTGTGTATGTACCATAGTTTGGTTATCCATTCCTCAGTTGATGTACACCTCGGTTGTTTCCATCTTTTGGCTATTGTAAATAATGCAGTGATGAACATGAGTATGCATATGTCTGTTCTTGTCATGGCTCTCACTTCTTTAGAATATATACCTAGTAATGGAATGGCTAGATCAAATGGTATTTCTATAAGTTTTTAAGGAATTGCCATACTTCTTTCCACAGTGGTTGTACTATTTTACAGTCCCACCAGCAGTGTATGAGAGTCCCAATCTCTCCACATCCTCACCAGCATTTGTTACTTTCTGTCTTGTTGAACTTTGCTGCTAGTGCTGGGGCAAGATGGTATCTCATTGTTGTTTTGATTTACACCTCTCTAATGGGAGCTCTGGTGGCATAGTGCCTAAGGCACTTGACTGCTAACCAGAAGGCTGGCGGTTCAAACCCATCAGCCACTCCTCAGAAGGAAGGATGGGCAATCTACTTCTGTAGTGGTACTGCCTCGGAAATCCAAGGAGGGGTCATTATAAGTCAGGTCCCACTCAATGGCACATAACAACAACAACAATGGCTAATGATCGTGAGCATTTTTTCATATGTTTGTTGGCCGCCTGAACATCCTCCTTGGTGAAATGTCTATTCATGTCTTCTGCCCATTTTTTAATTGGATTCTTTGTCTTTTTGTTATTGAGGTGTTGGTTTCTTTTTCATTTTTATTGCTCCTTCTTAATAATCAAAAATGAATGAAAAAATACATGTTGGAAAGGATGTGGAGAAATTGGACCCATCATCTACTACTGGTGGGTATATAAAACGGTGTAAGCCATTGTGGAAAATAGTTTGGCAGTTCCTAAAAAACAAAAAATGAAACAGAAATTACCATATGACCCAGCAATTCCACTCTCAGGTATATCCCAAGAAAACTTAAAGGCAGGGACTCAAATATATACTTGTACACTAATGTTCACTGCAAGCACTATTTACAATAGCCAAAAGGTGAAAACAATCCAAATGTCCAACAAATGAATGGATATTCAAAATGTTGTACAGACATACAATGAAATATTACTCAATCATCAAGAGAAATGAAGTTCTGGTATGTGTGATAATATGGATGAACCTTGAAAACATTCTGCTCAGTGAAATAAATCAGACTTAAGAGAACAAATACTATATGACTGCACTTACATAAAATACCTCAGTCAGGAAATACACAATGACAAAAGCTTATCAGTGATTAAAAGGGTATGCGATAGGGTAGTGGGAAGTTATACTGCTACTTTATTTTTTTGGAAACAAAAGAGAAAGAAAGAAGTGAAAAGAGGAGGGAGGCATTCAATCTAATAACTGTAACTGATTGTGAAATTTGCACTGGGAAACTGGGTACAAGGTATGAGTCTGATAAGCAGATCAGACTTCTCAACTGCTTAGGGAAATCTCCATGATTGGAAAGAAAGAAGACTGATGAAAGGATAACGGCAATAGGCTCCTTTCAGAAGACCACTCAAACGGAAGCCAAAAAATGGCAAAGTGTAAAAGGCACTTTACTTATGCACTAGAAATACCACTTCAGAACACCCATTCAGAGGTCATGGAGACACTAGCTCCTGCCAGTGGCTAAGTGACAGGTCTCCCCACACTCTGCTGTGTACTATTGTGGGGTCTAAGAGTCCCCAAGGGGCAGCTTCCATTTCAAGCTGACAAATAATTTGCACTCTGAGGAAGAAAAAAAAACTATAAACATGTCCTACTTTAACAAAGAAAACACCCTGTAGCTGGATTTTTTTGAGGTAAATGAAGAACACAATGATTTTCACAATTCATCCACCAAGTCATTTTTTCTCCTTTTAAATAGGGAAAGCAATATTCTAACTCCCAACAAACAAATCTCATACAGCTCAAAATTACCACCAGCAAGGGACAGAGGGAAATTATTTGATATAAATCCAATGTATCCAGTCAATCAGAAGGCTTTTAGTTACAAAGACTGGAAAGCATCAGGAGTTATCAACTGGAAAAATGATCATGAGAATGGAAGAAGTGAGAAAAACTAAGTGAAGAAACCAAGACCAAACTCATATGATAAACAATCAAAAATCCCTCATACATTAATAGTCAAAAAGAAATCATGAGAACAAGAAATACAGGGCCCAGCAAACAGTGAAAACTCAGAACATGGAACTAGCTCATACAGCTATAACATAAAGGGGACATATGACCAAAGATGTAATCGTTTAAGAAGTACCCAGAGAAAAATGAATGCTCACTAAAACAAATTTACTGCAATAGTGCATTCTTCCACTCTGAGGCAGCCTAAGGGATCACGATTAGAGATCATGTAACTATTGGACTTAATTTTGATAGTAAATTCTAAGACCTACTGTGCTGAAGTAAGTAGAGGGGCAGCATTAGAAAACAAAAGAATTAAACATGTGTTAGTTAATCTTTAAATCTGTTTAAGTTGGAAATTGAAATCATTTTTCCTCCTTTAAATGTTTTAAAATAAAAGACAGCATTGGGTTTGCACAACTCTGTGAGTGTGTGTATGTGTGCATGTACACTTGTATTTGTACTCTGTGCCAATAACATGAACATATACTGAACTCTACATATGCCAGGAAGCCACATTTAGAAAAGTGCTAGCGTTAGGCATGTTGTTGTTGCTGTTGTTGTAGTTAGGGGCCATGTTAGAAGTTGATTTCAACCCATAGGGACCTCATGTGACAGTAGAACTGCTCCACAGGGTTTTCTAGACTGTAATCTTTACAGGAAAGGAGCTCTGGTGGCATAGTGAGTAAGGCATTTGGCTACTAACCAGAAGGTCCATAGTTGAAACCTACCAGTTCCTCCACAGGAGAAAGATGAGGCAACCCACTTCCGTGAAGATGTACAGCCCTGGCAATCCAGTGGGGGTCACCACAAGTTGGAATCAACTTGAGGGCTGTGTGTGGGGTGTTTTGTGGGGGGGAAGGGGGAGACCTTTACAGGCGCAGATCACCAAATCTTTCTCCTACTGAGCCACTGGGTAAGTTTGAACTGCCAACCTTTGGGTTAGTACAAGTGCTTAACCAATGCACCTTAGTATTAGCTATTAATAGGCTAAATTTATAATCCTTGGTAGTTTTTGAGGTCAGAGGCAACCAGGTCTCCTAGGATTGGGAGGCTTCTCAGCCTCCTTGATCAATGTGTTATTTAAACACCTTATGCCGACATGAACCCAGGCACTGAGAAGAAACGGTTTAACTTAGGTGATTAGTGGTGCATAGCAGGGCTTTCCAAAGTGGAGTCCAGGGACTGGTACAAACCGTGTAACTGGAATAATGTAAGGCCAGACATCAAGCTTATACACTGAGGACCTTGTATAGCAACATGACATTGCTATAATGTCCAAACATGGAATTTTGTATTTTCAGAAGAAAGCAGTGGTGGTTCTCAACAGAATGGAAATAAAAATCAAAAACAAAAAAATATCTTCTCCCTTATCTCAGAACATTTGAGAAGAACTGCTTACAATAGGTTGAGGCTTACTACCCCATTACACCCTCAGTGTGCAAATGTAAATGGCTTCTGTAAGCAATTCAATTACTGTAATAAAGAGTACAGTGATATTTTACCCAGTTGCTATTTCTGAGTCCAAAACCCACTCACTCTTAGAACTGGATTCCAAGAGCTTTAAGATTCAGCCTTCTCTTGCTACAAGCTACCATAAGTAGATACCCAGTTGCTGTCAAGTCAGCTCTGACCCACAGGCAACGCCATGTGTGTCAGAGTAGGACTGTGCTCCATAGCATAATCAATGGTTGATTTTCTGGAAGCAGGTTGCTAGGCCTTTCTGCCAAGATGTCTCTGGATGGACTCGAACTACCACCTTTGGGTTAATATCTGAGTGAGTTAACCATTTGTACCACCCAGGAACTGCTATTACTAATTTTTTTTTTTTTTTTTTGGTATCCCCTACTGCCATTCATCACATTCCTGGTCCCTTTTCAATGTCCAGGTCTTGAGTCAATTATTAACCTAACCTAATCCACTACCATCAAGTTTATTCTGACTCATAGCAATACTACAGGACAGAGTAGAACCCCTCCTTAGGGTTTCCAAGGCGGTAAATCTTAATAGAAATTAAGTCATAAAGATAAAAGAGGAATCATCCTGGAATTTCTTACTTTGGAAGATCCAGGCTCTTATTTATACTACTGATACCAATTAGGGTTTTAATTACTAATGTCATGCTTCTGCTGCAGAATAAGCCTTTCATAAACATTTATCCCTAGTCATCAAAAACAGCCTTCTGGCTTTATGATATGTTTAGTTTTAAGGTCAAGAAATAAACAGCATGAAAGTGGAGTGCAACCAGCTAGGGGTTCAAAATTAGGTCCTCTTCTTTAGACCACAATACTCTAATGAGCATCATGAGATGAAGATTGGTTGCCTGTGGGAGAGATTGCAGGAGGAATATAATACCCCCCTGCTCCATAAGGGTTTGAAGAATTTCAAAGGCTAAAAAGCTAAATAACTTCATTCAGAGAAATCTTACGTAAGCATATGTAATGCCCTCTATGTCTTTTCAGCAGATACATTTGGCACAAAATAGGGCTATACTTCTCTGTCTCTGTGAATAGGTGTGGCCATGGGACTTGCTCTGATCAATGAATTGGAAGTGGGCTAGCACCTGATCTGCAATATTCTCTTTTCTCCTCTGCAACCAACACACGGTGCTTCAGGTGGCACACCTGGGTTATACAGTGAGAACAGACAGAAAGATCTCCAGGAAACGCACTGTCTTAGTTTCCTAGTGCTAGTGTAACAGAAACCACAAGTAGGTGGTTTAATGAACAGAAACATATTTTCTCACACAATTCAAGAGGCTAAAAGTCTGAATTCATGGCCCTGGCTCTAGGAAAAGGCTGTTTGCTCTAGGGGAAGATCCTTGTCTCAGCTTCTCCAGCCCAGTGTTCCTCTAACCCTTGGTGATCTCCACATGGCATCTATCTTCCCTCATTTGTGTTTGCTTGTCTCTGTGCCTAATGTGTTCTTGTTGTATCTCAAAGTTAGCTTTAGGACACAAAGAGAATCCTATTTCAAAATGGGATTACATCTACAAGTACAGGGGTTAGGATTCCAACACCTAATTTTTGAGGGACACAATTCAATCCATAATACCCACAAGCGATGCACTGCAAGTGTGAGAAATAAATTTTATTGTTTTGAGCCACTGTGCTTTGGGACCCTTTGTTATCTCAGCTTAACCTCTTATCTCCTGACTGGTAGAGCACAATATGGATTCCCCTACTTATTTTACTTAGCCACCAATTCTATCACTGTTCAAGTCATTCAGTGTAATGCTAAATAAAGAAGATCCATTTTCTACATATGAAAATGATTATAGATTTAATTGTGCTAGAATGTGGATACCTGTGTTAAATAGCCTGAGCATAGCAGGCCTCACTGCTCCCCTTTAGAGTCTTGCTTATAAGATTGGCTCTTGGCTGTCATGTGGGAATCTAGAGTTTGGGAGGGTTCCCACCACTAACTGATAAAGGTAGTTTACTGTGCCTAAACTATACAAACACCGTGGTTTATAAAGAACACTTACTTTTCTTCTGAGAGTCTGGAATTTTGGTACATGCTAGGTGGTGGGTGACTAAGTGACCAGCTTCCAATAAAAACCCTGGACCATCTAGTCTCCAACAAGCTTCTCCCATAAACAAGATCTCCCATGTGTTGTCACAACTCATTGCTGGAGGAATGAAGTATGTTCTGTGTGACTCCACTAGAAGAGGATTCTTGGAGGTGTTTCCTCTGCATTTTACCACGCACCTTCTCCCTTTAGTGATTTTGGTTTGTATCCTTTTGCTGTAATAAACTATAGCCATGAGGGTGACTGTATGCAGACTCCTATAAACCCTCCCAGTGAGTCAGAATCTACTCGATGGCAATGTTAGGGTATTTGGTTTCTTTGGGGGGGGCGGTGAGTCCTCCTTATGAATCAGCCAATCTGGGGGTAATCGTGTGTACCCTAGACACAATGCCAAAATGAGTTCCTTTTAGCATTACTGAGTTGGGGGGATAATGCATATGTTTTGGGGAGAGAGGTGTGAAAGAATAATTGCTTCCTTACTAAGGTATAAAACAGTCTAAAACGATCTACTCCCAATTTATCGACTTCCTGTCTATTATAGTAAAGTACCAATAATTAAAGTTATGAAATTTAAAGCCAAACTCTCATTATACCAAAGGCAAATACCTCTTTTTTCCTAATTTGGCTGCTCTGCAGGGCACAGAAGCCAGATGTGTTATCTGTTTTAAATAGGCTCCAGAGGCATTTTATTGAATTGTAAATAAGTACATGTTTGCACAGGAATTGCTTTGACTTGAAACACAAACACCAAAGAGAGAAGAAAAATAAACATACCATAATTATCAGCCACGGTATCTGACTTCTCAATGTGGATGTTCTGTGTGACTTTTGGACAAATTTCAATTTCTTTGTACAGCTGAAAATAACAAAGAGGAGTCTAATCAGGATTTCATTATAAATAGGATAATAGTAATGGTCATCATTTTGAAAATCTATTTTTTCACAACTTGAATGAATTTTCTTGACATCTCAATCTTTTTATTTAACTGAATTCATTAAAAGTCAAAACAGAAGCTTTATCATTCACATTCCCAAAATTAGGTACACTTGTTTGAAAAACAATTCCTCAACATCATTTTGTATGTTTTTTCCCACCTTATCTGGATCCCAAACGTGAAAAATGATGCTAAAGTAAGTGAAAACCTCCATAACTGGGCAAAAAATAAAATACTAAAATCAAGAAGAGATGATAAAGAATTTGGCATGGGATTCTTGGAAATAGGCAAAATCTCTGGGTTTCACTCTTTCTGTTCACATCCCAAAAAGTTCATGTTAGTGCGAAAACCAAAAACCAAACCCACTGCCATCGAGTCGATTCCAACTCATTGCAAACCCCCTTGGGTTTCAGAAGCAACAAATCTTTACAGAAGTGGATTGCCCCATCTTGCTTCCTCAGAGTGGCTGGTGGGTTTGAACCACCAACCTTCTGGTTAGCAGTTAAATGCCTTTGGTATTGTGCCACCAGAGCTCATTGTTAATGCAAATAGATAGAGACAAATTATAGCACTGAATTAGACAAGTCATGTGGATGGAGAATATTCTCTCTCAGCCACTGGATTATACCAAATTAGCTGTTGTCACTGTTATGTGCCATCAAGTCGGACCCAACTAACAGTGACCCCTCCTTGGGTTTCCCAGGCTGTATCACTACAAATGTAGATTGCCAAACCTTCCTTCGGAGGAGTGACTGGTAGGTTTGGAACACCAGCCTTCTAACCAACCAACCTTCTAGAAACCCAAGAAAGCCTGGAAAAGCCAAGATAATAGGTCAATGTGTAGTTCACATGTAAGAAACTTTATTATTTAAATTAATGTAATTGAATTTCACTTTCAAACATCTGGACATATCACTGTCATGACAAAAATTTATCAAGTTTTTACCATGTGGCCTTGTCCCTCAGACTAAGCACTAACCTCCCATGACCTCTACTTCACAAATGAAGAGAGTAAGGCTAGACAGAATGAACTTCGGTATGGTCATAAAGCCAGAATGGGCAGAGCTGGGACTTCTCTGGGTCTCAGGGCTCCAGAGTCATACCCTCAACCATGGTATAATACTTCCCACATCACCTCCTGGTGGAAGTCAAACCTGTTGTCTTTGAGTGGATTCTGACCCATGATGGCACCACATATTACAATGTAAATCTGTGCTCCATAGAGTTTTCTTGGCTATAATCTTTTAGGAAAGCCAAGACATTTGTTCCATGGTGCCACTGGGTAGAATGAAACTCTCAACCTTTAGGTCAATACAGTCAACGGCAAACCATTTGCACCACGCAGGGACCTTTGCTAGCACTCAAAACCCAAAAACCAAACTCACTGCTGTCGAGTTGGATCCGACTCATAGCGATTCCTTCTTGAGTTTCTGAGGCAGTTCACTACGAGAGTAAATTGCCCAATCTTCCTTCCGAGGAATGGCTGGTGGGTTTGAACCGTCGGACTTCTGGTTAGCAGTCAAATGCCTTAGGCACTATGCCACCAGAGCTCCTGCACTCAGAGGTACCAAAATAAAGGGAACCAACTTCTTAGTTAAGTAAGGTAGAGGCTATTTCTAAAATGTATGGTAAAAAATAAAAAAATAAACCTCAACACAAATGTGTCAAAAGCTAACTTTACTTTTTTGGTGCATTTGGAGGGGTGGAAGAGGTGAGCATAACTGTTAAAGATGAAGGAGCCTGGAAAACAGATGGCTGTAAGAATGCCAGAGGGGTAGGATGGGTGGACGTGTGTGTGTGTGTGTGCGCGCGCGTGTGCACGCGCACAGGTAGGAATATTAGCCATGGAACCAGGATCCTCTAGGATACCCAACGGAAATGTCCCTTCCACCAAACACAGTATGTTAAGGGCATAACTGAATGTTGTTTTATTTTTATACTTCAGAAAATTTTCATACAAATACATTCCCAAATTAGAAGAAATCAGTTATAATGACTTATTCAGAATATATGGCCACCAACATTTCAAGTAACAAACACAATAAAGCTTATGATATGCTTCCTAATGCCACAGAATGCTCAAAAAAAAATTTATTGTATGTGTTCACTTCAACTTTGAGCTTTACTTTTATTTTGCAAACGTCCCTGCGAGTCAACCTCTTCCCCCAGGTGGCAGTATATCACTGTTTGTTCTAATCATGTCCCCAGAGTTCCAAATGGTTTTCCAAAGATCCAGTGGGATAGGCTTTGCTAATACAACTTCTTTCTTTTCTCTGTAATTTGTGTAACACTCTTCATGTCTCTTACCAGTTTCAGACCATAACTTGTTATACAGACAGATGCCTTGCTACAAAGTCCTTTCTCAGTCTGGTTAGACCAAAGCTGAGTTTAATAAAAAGCACTAATACAAATCTTGAAAATTTCAAATAAGGTCTCTGTCTTAAAACAAGTTTTTTTTTTTTTAAATATCTTATTGGGTTTTTGATGAAAGTTTAACAGCAAACTAGGTTCCCATTTGACAATTTGTACACAAGTTGTTGAAAGACATTAGTTCCAATTCTCACAATGTGTCAACATCCTCTTTAGCAGCATTCTAGTTGTTAAGATACACTTTTAACGCAACTACGATATCTAAAACTAGAAACTTTGAAATTTAGCAGCTTTATGTATAAATATCTTTAACAATGAAGTGTAACATACATTTTCTCATTATTTTATTAAATCCATGACATAGCTTGTTTCCTCCACTTCCAGACAACAGATTAGATGATCAGACTTTAAGAAATAATTTGCTTACCCAGGGACTTGAGTTATCACAAAACTGCAACTATTCCTTACCATGTCTCTTTTTACTGACCTACTCCAAGCCACTAACACTCTTGCCTCACTAGCCTCACACTTGTTCTCCCTGTTTCTTTGCATATGCCCCATGGTCCACTGCCTACACAGCAGCAGGAATGAGCCTTAAAAACAAGTTAGATAACGTCCTTCCTCTCTCAGAGTTTCTCATGTAAGTCAGAATAAAACGAAACATGCTAGCATGTCCTCCAAACACCTACATGCCCAGGCCCTCATCCCCTGTACCTTCCTCCTTACTTACCATCCCCACTGATCTTCCTTATCATCCCACGAGAGCACCCCCACTTGTACACTCACTCTGCACCAGGACTCATCCAGCATTGTACCCTTACCCTAAGAGATGGTTACTTTTATGTGTCAGCTTGACTACAGTACCATCACCGTCTGTCAGGTTTGTCTCACTGTACTTGCATGTTGCTATGATGCTGGAAGATAAGGCACTGGTATTTCAAATACCAACACAGTCACCCATGATGGACAGATTTCAGTGGAACTTCTAGAGTAAGACAGACCAGGAAAAAAGAACTGGTAATCTACTTCCAAAAATTGTTATTGTTGTTCGATGCCATGGAGACAGCTCTGACTCATAGGGACCCTATATATAACAGAATGAAACACTGCCCAGTCCTGTGCCATCTTCACAATTTCGGCTATGCTTGAGCCCATTGTTGCAGCCATTTGTCAATCCGTCTCATTTAGGGTCTTCCCCTTTTATGCCGACCCTCTACTTTAGCAAGCATGATATCCTTCTCCAGGGACTGGTCCTTTCTAACAACATCTGGCCATTCCTCCTTCTAAGAAGCATTCAGCTGTACTTTTTCCAAAACAGATTTGTTCGTTCTTCTGGCAGTCATGGTATTTTGAGTATTCTTCTCAACCATCACAATTCAAATGTATCAATTCTTCTTTAATCTTTCTTATTCTTTGTCCAGCTTTCACATGCATATGAGGCTATTAAAAAGACCATGGCTTGGGTCAGGTACACCTTAGTCTGAAAATTAGTCAATGAAAACCCCATATATGACACAAAATAATGTCCAATAGTTAATACTGAAACATGAGCCTCCTATGTTGGAAGGCATTCAAAATACACAGTGGCTGCCACAATTGGACTTAAGAATAACAATTATCTTTAAGTTAGTGCAGGATGGGAAATTGTTTCTGTTGTACATAGGGTTGCCATGCATCAGAGTCCACTTGATGGCAACTAACAAAGAAACTGGCATCAAGTGGTTTCTGACTCATAGAGACCCTATAGGACAGAGTAGAACTGCCCCATAGGATTTCTGAAGCTATAAATCTTTATGAAAGCAGACAGCCTCACCTTTCTCCCGGAGAGCAGCAGGTGAATTCAAATTGCTGACCTTCTGGTTAGCAGCCAAATGCTTTAACCACTCCCCCACCAGAGCTCCTTAACAACAATGTACCAAAAAACCAAACTCACTGCTGTTGAGTCAATTTTGACTCACAGCGACCCCTCCTTGAGTTTCTAAGGCAGTATCTCTATCCAGCCACTCCTCAGAAGGAAGGTTGTGCAATCTACTTTTGTAGTGATACCGCCTTGGTAACCCAAGGAGGGGTTGCTTTGAGTCGGATCCAACTCGACAGCATTGAGTTTATGTCTATGCAAGTAGATTGCCCAATCTTCCTTCTGAGAAGTGGCTGGTGGAAACCACCAGCCTTCTGGTTAGCAGTCAAATGCCTTAGGTACTATGCCACCGGAGCTCCCAACAACAATACACAATTAATGAAACACTAACATAGGTGGTATTGTAAAGGTATTTTGTAGAAGCGATTAACATCTACAATTAGATTGCATTAAGTAAAGCAGATTACCCTAAAAATCAGTTGGATTTCAAGAGCAAAGACAGAGCTTTCCTGAAGAAAAAATTCTGCAGCAGTAACTCCTGCCTAAATTTCTATCTCGCTGGCCTGAGCTATGGATTTTGGACTTGTCAGCGCCAACAATCACATGAGTCAATTACTTGAAATAAATCTCTTTATATATCTCTGTACCTACCTACCTACCTATCCATGTATGTTGTTGTTGTTGTTGTTGTTGTTATGTGCCGTCGAGTCAGACCCAACTCACAGTGACCCTTCCTTGGGTTTCAAAGGCAGTTATCACTATAGAAGTAGATTGCCCCATCTTCCTTCCAAGGAGTGGCTGGTGGGTTTGAACTGCCAGCCTTCTGGTTAGCAGTCAAGTGCCTTAGGCACTATGCTACCAGTATACACACACATTTATGTAGAGACAAATATATATTTTTAAAATAAATCTCTCCCCCTTGCTCTCTGTCTCTATGTGTATGTATGCACACACACATGTATGATATGTGTATGCATGTGCATGTGTGTGTGTGTGTATCCCTTGTTATTGAGTTGATTCTAACACACAGTGTGACCCTACCTGATGGACTAGAACTGCCCCATAAGGTTTCTAAGGCTGTAATCTTTGCGGAAGCAGACTGCCACAGCTCTCTCTTGTAAAGCAGTTAATGGATTTAATCTGCTGACCTTTCAGTTAGCAGCCAACTAAACCACCAGGGCTTGTGCTCTCTAGTGTGCCCTTGCATTCACTCACATACCCCCTCCATATATATATTTATATATATATACATATTGGCTCTTTTTCTTGAAAACTCTGATATGGTCTAGAGTATTTTTCTCCAAAAATCTCTATGACTCATTCTTCACTCCATTCAACTCCCTGTTGCAATGTCCCACTGCAACTGCAACTGCAACTGCCTAATGCACCACCTCTCTCTAGCTCCCTGCCCTAACTTAATTTTTCTTCATAGCTCTTAACATCCCTGACACACTATGCATTTACATGTTTCTGTATGTGTCTCCACAAACTATAAGGTAGGTTCCACAAGGGCAGAAACATTTTGGTGTGTCCCTCAGTTCTTAGACCAGTTAAAATAGTGCCACACACATAATTGTTGTTGTTAGGTGTCATCAAGTCACTTTTGACTCACAGTGACTCTGTGTACAATAGAACAAAACACTGCTGGGTCCTGCATCATCTTCACAGTCCTTGCTATGCTTGAGTGCATCACTGCAGCCACTGTGTCAATCAATCTTACTGAGTCTTCCCCTTTTTTGCTGACCCTCCACTTCACCAAGAATGATATCCATCTCCAGGGACTGGTCCCTTCCATCGACATGGCCAAAGTATGAGAGAGTCTAGCCATTTTCACTTGTAAGGAGCATTCTGGCTACTTCCTCCAAAACAGATATGTTTGTTCTTCTAGCAACCCATGGTATAGTCAATATTCTTCTCCAACATCACAATTCAAAGGCATCAGTTCTTCTTTAGTCTTCCTTATTCACTGTCTAGCTCTCACATGCATATGAGGTGACTAAAAATACCATGGCTTGAGTCAGGCACACCTTAATCTTCAAAGTGACATCTTTGCCCTTAAACATTTTAAAGAGGTCTTTTGCAGCAGATTTGCCCAATACAATACATCATTTGATTTCTGGACTACTGCTTCCATGGGTGTTGATTATAGATTTAAGAATGAACTCCTCGACAACATCAATCTTTTCACCATTTATCATGATGTACTTATTGGTCCAGTTGTGTGGATTTTTGTTTTCTTTACATTAAGGTGTAATATATACTGAAGGCTGTAGTCTTTGATCTTCATCAGTAAGTGCTTCAAGTCTCTTCAACTTTCAGCAAGCAAGGTCATGCCATCTACATATTGCAGGCTGTTAATGAGTCTTTCTCCAATCCTAATGCCTTGCTCTTCTTCATATAGTCTAACTTCTTGAATTATTTGCTCAACAGATTAAATAAGTAAGGTGAAAGGATAACCTCGACACACACTCTTCCTGATTTTAAACCATGTATTATCCCCTTGTTGTGTCTGAATATCTGTCTCTTGGTCTATATACAGGTTCCTCATGAGCACAAGTAAGTGTTCTGGAATTCCTGTTCTTTGCAATGTTATCTATAATTTGTTATGATCCACAGTCAAATGCCTTTGTATAATCAACAAAACATAGGTAAACATCTTTCTGGTATTCTTTGCTTTCAGCCAAATCCATCTGACATCAGCAATGATATCCTTATTCAATGTCCTCTTCTGAATCTGGCTTGAATTTCTAGCAGTTCCCATAATTAATGCTAAGTAAATATTTGCTGAATGAATGATAAATAAATTCACTGATATTTCTGAAACTCTTTATTCCCACCTGTCACTTTAAGAAAACACATTAAGTATGGGCCTTTTCAAAAGTCAGTGTCTGTCTGGACTACAACCAGATTCATTATCATTCCATGGACTGGACCCAACAACCAAAAATCAGGAAAAAGTAGCCAAATAGGTAGCACTTACATTAAAATGAAACCAGCAAAGCAGGTAAGCAGATGACTAACTATGCCTGTCTATTCCTAAGAAACACATTTCCTGTACTTCAAAATAAACAAATTAGACCCCCCCAAAAATCTTTAAATATATTAACTATTGAATGGAAAAATCAATTTGCTATGTACACTTCCACCCAAATTATAATAAAAAGAAAAAAAAAATGCTTTAAAATCTCATATGTGAAGATGGCGGACTAGGCAGAAGGATTGCACAGACCCTCTTCAACAAAGAAAAAGGAAACCAATAAATACAGACACAGAAGATAATCTTGGACCCCTGAGCCTTGAAGGAAAGGATGCAGATTTGGACTAAACCCCAACTAGCAGAAGAATT
>NW_006921665.1:9523105-9526396 GCF_000298275.1 Orycteropus afer afer | reverse complement strand
CCATCAGCCACTCCTCGGAAGGAAGGTTGGGCAATCCTACTTCCGTAGTGATACTGCCTCGGAAACCCAAGGAGGGGTCGCTATGAGTCGGGGCCACTCTACGGCACATAACAACAACAACAACAACAAGTTAAGTATGTGTAGAGCAATTTAGATAAAACAGACTAAGTTTAGCACACCTTAGTCTCTTCCCTTAGGCAAGATCACATAATGGCCTCATCTTAAGAATAGTGAGTGAGTCAATACAACTTCAAAAGATATGTATCTAGTACTTACTATGTATAATATATGGGGGACATGGGAACTGGTTAAGTGTGATCCCTGACATTAAGGATTTGAAGGATTCATTAACACAAGATGCAAAATATATGATCTAAGAGTGATTCCAGTGTTTCTAATAAAGCTCTTTAATGTAAGAAAAGGTCCCCCTCTCCCCAACTCATAGAGACACAGAAGCTTTGGTCATAATAGCTAAATAATTTGGCTGCTAACCAAAAGGTCAGCAGTTCAAACCCACCAGGTACTTCATGGGAGAAAGATGAGGCAGTCTACTGTAAAGATTTATAGTCTTGTAAACCCTATGGGGCAGTTCTACTCTGCCCTAAAGGGTCAATATGAGTCAGAATCAACTCAATGGTGGTGTTTTATTCACAGAGACTGGGCTTTTCTCTATGTCACAGGAAGAATAAATCAGCCACTCTCTGTGTCAAATACACCCTCTCTATTAACACTTATTGATTTAAGTGATAGTTGAAAATGGACCTGTCATTTTGCTCTTCCTTCTACTGCAGAGCAGGATAAGAGTTACAAAGCACACTCTCTTATATTTAATTAAAAACACTTAAGGAAGCAGGAGGTGACTTTTCAAGATGACAGAATGTGCTAAATCATGACCATGGTGGTATAAAAAGACTGTATATACATATTTGTTAAAACTCATCAAATTGTATGCTTGATACTGGTGAATTTTATTATATGTAAAGTTTAGGCCAATAAAGTTGACTAAAAACAAAACTGCCTATTAAATTTTAAATCATGCTTCCCCTTTCCCAAAAGAGAACAGTTGGGTTTAAATTTTCAGTTCTGTTTCCTGTGGTAAAACCCTGTCTGAAGTCACACTGTTATCATTCACATATTCATGGCAAGCAGAGTGGTGGCCCCGAGAGGGATGAGTAAGTGCAGAGAGCAGAATGAGCTCCATGACAGAGGCGCCTGCGCCCAAATGTTCCTGAAACTGAAAAATGCACCACTCGGCTAACAAGAAAAGGACTTTCCACTATTTTATTACAATGTTGTTGTTCGTTGCCATCAAGTCAGCTCCAGCTCAATGGCAACCTTATGTGTAACAGAACAAAACATGCCCAACCCTGTGCCATCTTGATGACCATGTTTTATTAAAATAACAACCATTTATTGAGCATCTACTATGTCAACCATTATCTCTAGTCTTTGTGAAAAATCAACACAGATTCATTATCTCAATTTTTCCCCAATACTACCTAATTAGTGAGCAGCAGAGTATATATACAAACCCAGATCTGCTTCAGGACCCATATCCCATAATGCAACTCGAATGAACATAAATGTCTCCATGAATCTATCTAAATACAATGCCAACAGGCCAGGATGGATAATGAGCTGGCAGCTTTGTCACCCAACAGGATATAAACCATCAGTTTCAACATGCAGGTAGAAGTTCACACAAAATTGGAGTTAGTACTTTCTTTCTGACAACGGCCAGCTAATCTTTGAGTTCTCAATTTAAAATAAAAGTCTGTCAAAGCTGCAAAGGAAACTAAGAATAATGCCTAAAATTCCATCTGAGAGTTAGCTGTGAATTTCAGTTTTTTATGATGGTACACCACTGCTCTTTGGGTAAACAGGAATGACATTTTCACTGTGCAAAAACACTGTGGTAAAGGAAGGACATCTCCACAAACTGTAGGATTCTAAACAAGGCTCATTTATTTTAGACCTTATTCCACTTCACCGATCACAATTAGTGTAAATACACACATAATTTAAAAATAATTTCCTACAGAATGTAGTTGGACAACAGTCATAAACATTACCAGCTCATAAATGTCCTCCTCGGGCTTTGGAACATACTGATGCATTTTGTTTTCTATCAGAAATTTCAGGCGTAGGTAATGAGCACAATGATCCAGTTGATGTGCCTGGGACCAAAAAGAAAAGAAAAAAACGTTCACTGGGAAATAGGATGGAGTTTAGTTTACCAACATATTACCACACATATCCAAGAACACTAGGAGTTTGTTCCTGGAGGGTGGTGTTAGTTACAAGAAAAAGGGATGCAAGGTTTCTGTACTTCTCAGAAGGTCTTCATCCAAAGCCCACACTTTACAGTTCAATGGAAACAACTGAGTGACATCTTCACTTCTGCTTATCTGACTCACTGTGCTCATTGTTATGGCAACAAAAGGCATTAGAGCAAAGAGATCCATAAGCATAATTTCAAACATACATAGGTGATTAAAGAAGAAACATGACAAGAAAGCATTTGCAATGGTAGGAAAAAGTTGTATCCAGGCAAAGTTTATTTTTTTTACCACATGGAGACAACAGGACAGTTATTAACAGTTCATTTGCAAGGGAGTCAGCCTGAAGTCAACGCATTTGGATTTCAGTATTTATATACTCCTTGAGTGGGACTCCCTTCGGGGCCAGGGCAGACAGGAACGTGTCCAACTTTGGAAACACACTGAATGGCTTGCCCAAAGAAAACAATTCTAAAATATTTTGGGATTGAAAGTTCCAGGGCTACTCCTTTGGTTTAGGATGGGTCAACAGATTTTATTTTCAAAATAGGAAGTCATTTTCTAATTAATTTTGAGAATATAATAGTGTTGACATGGTTTTATAAATAATCTTCCATATACAGGCAAGGAGATGAAGAAGAAAAAGTAATAAAATACTCTTCAAAAGTTGCATGGCAAAACTAAAATGTATTGCTAGATAGAAAATGCTTAAATCTCATAATTTTTTAAAGTGTGCTTATCTTTAGAGATACAAACTGAAGGCTAATAGATCAAATGATGATCTCTGGAATTTGCTTCCAAAATAGTCCAGAGTAGGGTACGGGAGTGAGAGACTAGACAAAAAGTGAGTTGACAATTATAGAATCTGAACGTTGGGTACACAGGACTTCATTGCAATGTTCTCTACTTCTTTATATAAGTTTTGAATTTTTCACACATTAAACATAAAATCTTTTCACACCAACACCTTAATGGATGAGAATCATTTCGAAAAAAAAATTAGTTTTTAACT
>NW_006921665.1:9491223-9523005 GCF_000298275.1 Orycteropus afer afer | reverse complement strand
TACATCTAGCAAACCCGTAAGTGTGCCAGCACTGTGTGAAGCATTGAGAATACAAAAATTAATAAAACATAAATGTAGCCTTCATTTAAATGACAAAAAGAGGTACAAATTTGTTTTCTAATGTACATTTAATTAAGTTACTTAGAGAAATGTGTTTGTCTGTGGGGTAGGGTGGGCAGAAAATGGGAGTAAGGTAGGGGTAGTTTTGCTTTCTAAATACGTACATACATGCAATAAAGGCTTTCTGCATTATTACAAAAGTGCATTTCCAGAAAGCAGAAATGAGTTCACTCTGAATACCCAGCTGAATGATAAAGAAGCTTCCTATCAAGGCTCCTCAAGAACCCATAAACTGTCCCCTACGCCCTGAGTAATGTGATAGCTGAAAGCCCACTGTGCTGAACACAGGCGCCATTCAGTTAGCACATTCCTGTGCACTTAGCTTGTGTCCTTTCTGTGTATGTATCGGAGACCAGATGCTTGCTGTCTGACAGATCCAGGATTGCCGGTGTCAAAGATAATAAGCAAGCTTGGGGAAACATAAAACACACGGATGTTTTTAAGTGTCCTACCCACTGCTTGCTGGAGAGCCACTGAAGCAAACAAAAACTAACACAGAGTAACATGATAGGCAAGAAAGTTTTCCCTCACAGAGACAGAAGCTGTAAAAGCTTCCCACCTACCCAGGTCCTCACTGAAATCTTTAATTAGAAGCACAAAATTTTGGTTCACCATCTGCTTCCAACTGAGGCGGAAGAGAAAGAGAAATGAAATTGCATGAGGTCTTAGTAACAGAAACAAATTCACTTGGAAACCTTATCATCATCATTAATAAACACTTTGTGGCCACCCCTAATAGCCTACCACTTAAACTGACCATCTTCCAGAAATCAGACCTAAGTAGCAACCTTACCTAAGAAGCATCTGGTTCCTAAAACCTCAGTGTAAAAGAGACAGCTCACTGTTCGGCACCAAGAACTTTAAGGTCATTCTGACAGAGAGGGACAGTGGAGATTCCCATCCTCCTGTAAAAGCTACCATATGCTGAAAACATTTAAACATATGTACAAAGAATGGTAAAAAACAACAGACACAACATGTACCTTCAAGTGCTTAGCATGGTGAGGAAAACATACAAATGATGAACATACCAATGGTACTAATATGATTTTTGCCACCCCCCACTACCACCGTATGTGTCACTTCTTTAAATTATAGTATCTTGATAATTTAAAAAAAATAAAAATAAGCACATGCAACAAACATAAAAGTTGCAAATGTCCCTACTAGCACCCTAGGAGCTCTTAGTTTGGTTAGTAAATAGTTACCCTAAAAATGGGATGTTAGATCAACACACAAGTGTGTCTTATCATTTTGGTCAATGATTTTCAATAATAAAACCTCGTTAGTCATGGCTGGTCTTACATGGAAGGAAAAATCCTAATTAATTAAATCAAATGATCAGAAGTTTCAAGAATTTTATACTTCTGAGATACAGGCAAATTAGTATTAAAGCAACTCAAACAATTAGCCATGTTCACAATACATCTTTGAGCAAGAAGAATTTCAAATATTAATGAAGAATGTAACATAGTAATCCTCAATATGTGGCCTGCATTAGGCTTGTAAAGCATTCAAGAGAAAATTCCCTAACTCATGGGAAATTCAGTTAGAAAAAAAATTAAAATGGTACAAATTTGTTTTCTAATGTACATTTAATTAATTAACTTAGAGAGCATTTGATTCATTTTGAGATAATGTAGCCACAAATAATACCAAGAGATAAATATTATTGTAGAACAATTTTTAGTTCAGTTGGAATAACTTTTTTTAATTCACATCTTATTATGACTATTTCAAAGAATGAAGTAGCAAAATACAATATAGATCTTTTCAGCAAATAACTTACGCCAATTAAAATAGAAATTAGTGCCATAAATTTTCCAATCCATCCTGTTTTCACTTCCATTTCTGTTCATATACCCTCATTACAGTCAAACTCCCTGAGGCATATACAAGCATACACAAATCCATGCACATACACACATGTACACACCACTTATTAATACAGAAGTCCCAAAGTTATGTTCCTTCTCCTTCAAAGTGAGCTTTTATTTTTTTTTAAATGCCAATGAAAACTAGAATATGCAAAGCAACATGGCAACATGATGAAATCATTATATAAAACAGACGCCAGTATCACACATGATAATATCACTGAGTGTGACTAAGTATTTTGATCATTGCAATTATGAGAATATATTCAGAACCCACAGGCCAACAAGTCTACCTGCTACAATTACCAACAGTCATCTTAGTTAACATCTACAACATAACTGTACATGAAATGCAGATCTTGAAACATGTACTATACCAGAACTTGACTGGTGCTCAGATGGCAGATGGCAAACGGATGTGAAATGATGTGGATCAGATAGAATAAGAAAGAGAATGAGCTGAATGCAAGAGACAGAAGAAAGAGATTGATTATTAAATATTAGAGAAAGTATCCATCACCAATGATGAGAATGACAACAAAGTAATAACAGACAGACGTTCTTACAATCACCTCTGTTTTCAACTGCTTCTCCAAAATGGAAAAAAAAAAAAACACTCGCCATTATATCCAGTCATTAATAACATGTGGTTGCTGTTTCCCCATTATCTCTTTCCCTCTTAAGAATAAAATTGCTCCACTAATTACAATAAAGTGTTTTCCAAAGAAAGGGCAAGCTTTAGAAGTGCACCTGGCTCTGAGCACACTATATAATTTATCCTACATGAGTGTTTTTCCAGAGACGATCAACTTCTTAAAAAGCACACAAAGTTTTCCATTTCCAAATTCCTGGGACGTGACTTTGTTCCACACCATGTTGTTCTTGTTTTTATATCAATGTTTTGGAGAAACAGACTGAAAACTCAGGGAGCACTGGTGGAGACCACCTTTTACTGTTAGAGAAAAGATCTAGACCCTAATGATAGCATCTAAAACATTTCAAGTGACAGAAATAAACACCTTCTAGGGCAACAGCTCCACTTCATTATCTAAAGATGGTTTCTAAGTTGCAGTGATACTATTATTCCTCATTCTTTTAGTTTCCATCCGAGCAACGATTAAAAAGTACCTAAAGTTGGGCCAATTACTCATTCCCAACTCATCGACCAATCTTCCAACAATCAATTGTTATAGGAAACATTTGGCCAAACACTCAATTACTGACTGAGTTTAAAGGCAATGTGCACAAGACACCCCTAACCAATGCCAGTCCTTGGAAAGACCTTCCAGGGCTTGATTTACACAAAAAAGCTGGAGAGTTCTACTTTCCACACCTTCAGCTGCAGTTCTGAGAATAACTCCCATCGCTGTGCAGAATATTAATGGGCCTCTAAAGAATCATGCTCATCTATAAATAAAGGAATGCATAAATTCTCAATAGGCCAATTTTGTTAAGTAATTAAAATGAAAAATTGTGAGCAAAAATGCCATTATCTCCCAAAAGCTAGAACTCGTGTAACACAAAGGATACAAAGCAAGTAAGATTATATCATTTATTTTTAACACCTACATGGAGGCTCATTTCAGCTTTGTCCTTACACTTTTCCTCCACATAAGACCATCTAAAAGGTTTACTTTAAATGGACACTCATTTCCTCTACTTATATGAAGAGCTATATTTTTTATTTGGTAAAGCCTTAGTGCTTCATTTTAAAAAAAAATTACTGATTGTGGAGTTATAAAATTGAGGTATCAAGTTAGCAAAAACTATTTCTGTATTTATGTAAACCAATGTGTGGAATGAGGTCTTAAAAACATCATTTTACCTATGCAGCTTCCTCTAGGAATATATATATATTCCCCTAAGAATATATTCTACCTTCTTCCAATCCTTACAAACTGTCCTTCCTGATGACTGACTGAGGTTCTGACAGTTCTCCTTACAGTCCACAGTGGATTCCACAGTGGAACGGACACAGTTTGGACTCTTCAGACTTAGGTTCAGTCTCCCCTTTGCTACTGACTCTGATGTGACCCCAGGCAAGTAATCAAAACTCTCTGAGCTTCACTTTCTCCATCTGTAAAATGATGTAGTATCAGCTCCTCCTCAGATGTGACGTTACTCCTAAATACGACTAATAATGCTACTGATTATGTAAAAGTAAAAACAGCATGTAAGAAAGGCTCCCTTCCTTCCTCTTCCTCTTCCCTCACTCAAGGCCATTCATCTGGCCTTACTTCCAGAGAGAAAATAAAATCATGTTCACTTCAGAAAAGACCAAGAACTTTCTACAGACTAAGGTAAAAGTACAGGGTATGATTGCAATCATTTGTCACTAATAAAAGAAGCTAATTATGTATTCACAGGAAGAGGAATTTCCCATCATGGTGGTCAAACTTTTATTTCACATTAGAGTTTTTCTCTATACCTTAAATAAAGATATCTATGGTATAGCACCCAATGATTAAAAAGCAGGTTACAAGACATTATTAAATGTATGTGTGCACAAGTGTGAGCATAAAAGAAACTCTGGAAGGACAAACAACAAAATGACTATAGTGGTTATTTTTAGATTTTTTAAGGTAAGGATGGTCTTAACCTTCTGCTTTATTCTTTTTATTTATTTATTTATTGGGTAAATATGCAGGTAGCAAAACATTTTGTTTTATTACCTAAATTTTATAAATTTTTGCAATGAGCATGTAACAGGTTTATTAGAAACCTATCAAATGCATATACTGAAAGAAGTTACTTAAAACAATTCCTCTCCTTACAAAGCTAAAGAATTCATTTACATTTAATATGCATATTATCACAAAGGAATCCCTTGTTCTTGTGAAGTAAAGTATACAGGGAGCATTGCAAAGCACCTGCTCTCCCCCATGACTCTGAGGTCCCATGTTCACATACCTTGCAGATCAGTTCCAGGGTGTCCCGTGCAGTGTCCCCAGGCCGGACAACTGTCAGTGCAGGCTGATTATTTGGCAAACAAAACCAGGAGGGTGTGAAATACTCATGGACCCAAATGTCACAGTCAGGGTTGTGCTGGTGAACACTAGGTAAAACCACTTCTTTCTCCCTCTGTAATGAGAAATAAAATTTTCCAGATAGCAAAAGTTGGTACAGAATGATCTTAAGATTCCCAGGTTGTGCATCACCAGCAAAACCAGGTGCCAGTGAGTCACTCTCAAGTCATGGTGACCTCATGTGCATCAGTGCAGAACTGTGCTCCACAGCGTTTCCAGCGGCAGATTTTTTGGAAGTAGATCATCAGGACTTTCTTCGGCAGCACTTCTAGGTGCATTTGAACCTCCAGCCTTCTAGTTAGCAACTGAGCACATTAATCATTTGGATCACCCAGGGACTCCAGATGGCACAGAGATTACAGATTACTATGAGAAGGGCCCCAGGGCAGAACTAATAGCAGTGGTGAGGATAGGGTAAAATCGTTGGAGAAAGAAATTACTGAGCAGGAGCTTTATGGAGGGCAGGTAGACTTCTAACCTCAGCCAGAAATCAAGCAGGCTATACACATGACCCATGACAGTCACTAGTGGGGCATGGTGTGAAATACTGGGAACCAAATTATGGAGGAAAAAAAGGACAGAAATGGGCTATCCAGTCAGCTCAGCTTTGCTGCTGTTATTTTTTCCACACACTCATTTCAAATTTACAGCAGAAAATTCTAACAGTCAGAGTATCTACCATAAGGGCTCTATATATTTCAAAGGCAATAATGAGGCCCTAACAAAATTTTCAAAATAAAAATAATAGTATGGAAATACATATTTATAAAGGAAGGAGCTCTGGGTGGCACAGTGGTTAAGCTCTCAGCTATAAACCAAAAGGTCAGTTGTTCGAACCCACCAGCTGCTCTGTGGGACAAAGACATGATGGTCGCTTCCATTAAGATTACTAGCCTTGGAGACTCTATGGGGGAATTCTGTGCTATCTTATAGGATCACTATGGGTTAGAATTGACTCGATGGCAATGGGTTTGGTTGTGGTTCATTTTTGTGCTCTCATGTGACCTTGAGCAAAACTCTGGGAGAAAAACAGCTCCACTTCCCGGATGAGGTTTAGGAAGCTTCGAGGACTTGTCTTACGGCACATGGGGCAAAAACAAGCCTCCTTAGATGGTTGCCATCTGTCTTTCCTCTGCAACTCTCTCTTCTTACCTTAGGCATGTGCTAGAAACAACATATATAATGCTGCCTTTAACTGACACACGTTATTGTTGGTAATCAAGGAGTAGGAATCAAGTTGTGTATGTGAGAGAAGACATGTCTTATGTTCTAAATTCAGCAGCTATGTTAAACCTAAGCAAGCTCCATAACTAAAGCAGAAAACACTGTATATATTGATGAAATATTAGGGACCCAGAGAGATAAGCATGGAAAGAATGTTAGGTTCAGCAATTTAAACATAGTATCAATGCTCAAGATGCAATTAATAATAAGCCTTAAATATTTGCTTATCACCAGCTCACTTGAAACACCTTTCTACAGATTATCAAGAACAAGGCTAGTATTAGCAACTTACAAGAAAAAACATATGTCCAGACAAAGCCTGACTGGAGGTAACAAAGCAACTTCTGTCCAGAAAAAGAACAAAACAGGGGGAAGATGTGGGTAAAGACCAGTAGCTCCACCCAGCTGCAGAAGGCAATCTCAGCCCTGACTTTTAATGGTGTTGCTTTCACAGATAAGTTGGACCCCAGAGAGGGAACTGTCAAAAAGCAATCAACTTGTCTAAATCCCATTAACTATAATTGGAATCTTCCGACTTCATCCCCATGTGCCACATTAAATAGGTGCCCCTTAAGCACTGGATCAGCCCAAGTGTTGTGTCTAAACTGCTGTGTGAGAACAAGGCATTCTAGCCAGGAAGTGGGATAAAGAGGTATCTTGGGGGAAAAAATGGAAAAAACAAAAATGCTACACAAATCCAATGGGAAAACCTTTTCAATTTCCAGGTTCTGTGTGCCTGGAGAGGGGCAGCCTGATATTGTTATTGTTGTTAGTTGTCGTCATCAGGCCCTAACTCATGGCAACTCCATGCAAAACAATGAGATGCTGCTCAATCCTGTGCCATCTCCATGACCGGTTATGGATCAGACCTTTGTAATCCACAGGGTTTCACTGGCTGATTTTCAGAAGTACATCACCAGGCCTTTATTCCTGGCTCATCTTGGTCTAGAAGCTCCACTGAAACCTGTTCAACATCATAGCAGCATTCAAGTCTCCATTGACAGACCAGGTGGTGACTGTGCATGAGGGGCACTGACCAGGAATCAAATCTGGGTCTCCTAGGTGGAAGATGAGAATTCTACCTGAACCACCAATGCCCCTAGGCCAACATTAACAATGTACATATAACGTTATAGGAGTCCCTGGGTGGCACAAATGGTTCACTGCTTGGTTACTAACCAAAAAGTTGGTGGTTCAAAACTACCCAGGGGCACGCAGGTTCAAAGCTACTCAGAAGAAAAGCCTGGTGATCTACTTCTGAAAGGTCACCGCCATGGAAAATCCTATGGAGTACAATTCTACTCATGGTCACCATGAGTCAGAATCAACTCAACAGCAACTCTTTTTTGTTTTTAATAATGGTATCCATGATGTGTTAGCCAACCTCAGAAATGACTGTTAATATAAAAAAAGTATGGTTGGGTTGCACACAGGCCGAGCAATTTAATTTCATCAGAGACCGTGATGCTCAAAGAGAATGACATGGGCAGATATTTCTAAAAGCAGCTGCCTTTATGTTCACAACAATATTAATCCATGACTCATTTGAGTATAAAAGGAAGAAAAAGCCTTCCCACGGCCACTCTTCCTGCTCTCTCTTCTGCTCCAAGAGCCAGCACTCTGGCTTCAGAGGTACTTCTCTGTCTCAAAAATGGCTCAGCTACTGACGACCATCTAAAACTACTCAGTTGCATGGCAACCAAGAGCTCAATTCTGGAATATTGATTCTGAGTCCAAGAAGCAGAGGATCATACCCTATACACAGAGCTACTGGTATCTGTATCAAGGTCTTTGAAACGAGGGATGCCATTTATTTAGAGGCTGAAAAAAGCAGTCAAGAAAAAAATCAATATTCTTTATGGGCTTTCAATCAGAGCAGTTTGAAAGCCACTGTCAAATATAAGTGCAAGATCTAAGCAAGGTGGTGAATCTTTAATTGAATACTTAACTTGTGAGGCAAATGCATTTTTTGAGAATATACTATCAGAACAGTGCTTTCAAATTAATGGGAGAAAAATAGCATGTGTGGGCAGAGAGGGAAGGCAATAAGATCTCACCTGTTGGGAACAGAAGTTGTACATAAAAGGAATTGGCTACAGCATAAAATATTCTGCTACTTAGAACCCAAATTTTCTCTTACATTCTAGTTGGAAACTTACACATTCAAATGATAGGTATTGAAAATGTTATGTCAGCAGTAGAAGGTTCTTATTATTACCACGTTTTAAACATAAAATGATTTTCCATCTCTCACTGCCTGTTATATAACTTCAAAAGACCAATAATTTTGGCTTTTAATAATTGAGTCTGTTTAATTTTAGTATCACAAGAAACCACTTCATTTGTATATGTTGTTGGACCCATGGTACTTTTAGAACAGGAGCACGTGTTTATTTTTACCTTGCCATCTGGAACAGTGTCATCAAAAATTCCCTCTAAAGATTTCTTCACGGAGTCAGCTCCCTCCCCGAACACCTGCATATACAAAAGCATCATCTTAAAAAAAAAAAAAAAAGAAATCTGGGCAAGAGGGTAAATGAAGCATGGAGACAGGATGGGAAATTGGCAGCACTATTGAAAAACATTACGGAAGTTCTCAGATACTCCCACGTGAGATCCTAAAGCAGGCAGGTAAACATAACTCATGGTGCCAGACCACAAAAGATGTTCTTCTTCTGGATCACTGCCTACATCCTTTGACACCCTCGCTCTCCCCCAAAAAATGTTTGCTTTTAGAATTGGACAATTCATCTGCATCTAAAGACAATAAACTAGATTTGTTCAAAATGAAAAACATCTGCTAAAGCCTTGGGTATTTGCTGTTTAATTTTTTTTTTTTTGGGGGGGGGGGAATCTAAGAATATAAATGTATGTATGTATACATTTTTCCTGTAACATAATAAAGTTTCTTTTTTATTTTTAAAAATAATAGGAATTTATCTATTCTTTGAAATTTAATTAGTCTAGCTGACTTTAAGATATGACTAAAATCATAAAAGGATATTGATGCCACTAGGTGGTCAAAAAGCAAACACTTGTTGTTGTTGTTGCTGTTATGTGCCATTGAGTCAGACCCAACTCATAGCAACCTCTCCTTGGGTTTCTGACGCAGTATCACTAGTATCATTATAGAAGTAGATTTCCCAACCTTCCTTCTGAGGTGTGGCTGGTGGGTTTGAACCACCAGCCTTTTGGTTAGCAGTCAAGTGCCTTAGGCATTATGCTACCACTGAGTCTAAAATGAACAGGTTCTGTTAGCATCTACATGATAAGAAAAAGCCTTTTTCCCAATGCAAATGAGAAGTACAGAAACTATCACTTTTGTTCATTTCAAAGTACTAAATGAACAAGCAAATTTCTACCAGTATACTTAAGTCTAATAAAGAAAAAGTTCTTTAAAACTCTTACTTCTGAGTGAGAATTACAACAACTGATTATAATACATTACATTAACTTTTGATTTTTTAAAAGTAGGTATCAGTTTATAATCAATAATGTAGAATCTGCAAAACACCACATAATGTGGATGAACCTGGAGGGTATTATGCTGAGTGAAATAAGTCAATCACAGAAGGATAAATATAGTATTAGGTCATTGTTGTAAAAAGTCAAAGAAAGGTTTATATATGGAAGGAAACTTTCTTTGTTGATTACCAGGAGTGGAGGTGAGGGAACATTACAAAAAATTTTTAAATTTTTTTTAAAAAAAGGTATCAGTTTAAAAATTCTCTTTCATGCATTTAAATTCAATCATATATTTCAGTAACAATGGGCTATAACATAACATAATCCCACTAAAGTAGAACCACACGAAAAAAGGATTTTGATAGCTACAGACTGTGAAGCCTGACATATTTACAGTGGTGATCTGAGTCATCTATGACAGTGCATGCCTACAAAACATACCACCACCTCCCAAAAGAAGGAGAAACCTTGATTATTAATGTCCTCTCCGTGTAGGTCTAATCAAGAGCCAGCAAATCTCTTATATGACTTTGCTGACAGAACACTGATTCCTCCAGTTTTTTGTTCAAATTTACACAGAAATAAAGCCTATGGTGGCAACCTAGATCTGCTCCTTACTCTCCTCAAAGATCACAGAACAAAACGTACAATCGCTCATTATCATTCTGTCTTCAGGTTGCCTGCAGGTTCCATGAAAGTTAGAGACATTCTCTGTTCAAATGGTGAGCATGCTGGCCAGCTAAAGGGGCTCAGAATATCAATTTCACTTCTTTTTGAAAACTCATTTCTTAAGCAAACTAACTGTAGGAAGTATCAGAGCAAATAAGGAGGATCCTTTCACCAAGCCAGTCAACCAACTTCTCATCTTGCATAAACCAAAAGCATTGCCGTCAAGTTGATTCTGACTCATGGTGACCCCATGTGTTACAGACTAGAACTGTGTTCCATACGGTTTTCTTGGCCGTAATCTTTACTGAAGTAGATCACCAGGCCTTTCGTCCACAGAGCCACTGGACAGGTTTGAAGAGCCAACCTGAAGATTAGAAGACGAGTGCAAACCTTTGCATCAAATCAGCAGTTCTAGTCTTGACCTCGAAAATGCTGTGTTTGATTCCTAAGCACTGGAGCTCATGAATTAGACATTCTCATTCTGCTTCTCTCTAAAAGGCAAATACCATGTTCATTCCTTAAAAATCTGAATAAGGAATTCTGGAGCTACTCAATTCTCAAAGGAAAAGAGGAAGGGCGACAATAACAACAAAAAGTGAGTTTATCATAAGTAATGCCAGCATAGAAGGCCTTAGGTAAAATTAACAGGGAAGAACAGGGCCACAACATATGATCATGGGAGGCTGGGAGTGTACCATTCTAGTTATGTCATTCATGATGCATTGAGATCCCCTCTAAGCCCTCGTACCTAAGGCCACAGTGGTAAGTAAATACTTTCAGATTCTTGGGTCCTCATTCCTATAGGCAGAGGACTTGCCCATTTCATGTCAACCTCAAAGAGTCAAGGGCAAAGAAACTATCAGACTTCCCTGGAGGCTGCCTTTGATCTGGCACCAAAGGCAGCTTACCAGACTCTGCTTAGGTGCCCACTTGGCTTTACCATCAAGCCCCGCTCTTTCTGAAGACTCAGGATGACCTGTGTACTTTCAGGAGGTCTAGAATTAACCAGGGATTGGAAAGAATGCAAGTGGAACACTGTAGCCTGGCAAGAGACTAATAGAGTTTCATGTTACGGGTATATATTATCTATTAAAAATGTCTAGCACAACCAACTCTTTCATGTCAACTAGGTGGTTTTAGATAATATTAATCTTCAGTAAAGAAACACCCCACAAAGTGAGGTAAGAGTGGAAGCCATCTGTGGAGTCTTGTTTTTCATCACCTCTGCCATCTACCTGGTTGATGCTTGGGCGTCCCTGCTTCTTTTTGGAGGTAGTGTCCAGACCCCAAAGAGAAGAGAACCTGCTCCTTCGCTTGCTTGCAGATCTGGACATGGCCTGAGTACGTCTTCTCACTCCAGTTTCACCTGTGCGTGCTGCCACCTGAAAAAGGCAAGAAGGAGCATTGGTAAGGAAAATAGGTTGAGACTCACGTGTTCTTCAACCCCACTTAATCTCACGTTTCTAAGCATCTTCCTCCATGACCCCAGCCAATACTGACCTCACAACCCAAAGCGTTCATTCTAGGACTCATCTACATTGGAATTTGGAGGGCCCTTTATGGATTCAAAATGGGAATGAAAAGTCAGCCAACTCAATTATTTTAAAGTGCTTCAAAAATGTTCTTTGCCTTAAAAAGAAAAATCTTTAATTTGAAACCATTAGTAAAAATAAATAAAACTGTAACAAAATATATACATTGTTGCAAAGAACTAGATGTTCTCTCTGTCACTGGGTGGATGTCCAGCATCAAGTTAAACCATCCTTACTTTGTTGAGATTCTCCCCTAACGCTGCCAAGCAGGGTCAGCATTCTAATGAAAAATGGTACCCATGTATCAGCAAAAAAAAAGAAAAAAGGTTTTGATTCCTGTGACTCTGTATTAAGTCTAAAATTTCTAATTTCTTCTATTTTGTTTTCTCAGAATTATATATTATCATTTTTCTTATTGGGCCCTCTGCTGTTGTGGTGTTGTTATTGTTATGTGCCGTTGAGTCAAACCCGATTCATAGCAACCCTCCATGTGTTGCCGAGGCAGTATCATTATGAAAGTAGATTGCCCCATCTTCCTCCCGAGGAGTGGCTGGTGGGTTTGAACCACCAGCCTTCCGGTTAACAGTCAAGTGCCTTAGGCTTCCTCAATCAGAGAATCCCCAAATGTAGGGGCACACACATACAAATGTTGCTGTTGAGTTGATTCCATTTCATGATGACCTACTGTGTTGCAACTAGAACTGTGCTCCACAGGATTTTCAATGGCTGTGATCTTTCAGAGCACTGCCAGGCCCTTCTTCTGAGGCATTTCTGGGTGGCTTCACACCACAACCTTTCAGTTAGCAGTTGATGCTTAACCCAAAAGGGGATGAGCACAGGGCTACCCAAAGTTGACTTCATTACCCTGGCAGCAGGGCTTTGTGACTAACTTCTGGCAATGGAATATAAGTGGAAGGGATTTGCAATCTCTAGAAATTGTCCTTTAGAGAAGAGGGTTTTCCCTTCTCTTTTATTTTTCTCTTTAATGATGGCAGGAAGATTCACATGACAGCTGGTATAGGATGTTCAGAGAGAAGCCTTTTTAAGGACAGTAGAACAGTCATACAGAAGGGTCCTGAATCTCTGAAGATGGAAATGCTACTTCACTCTAGCCCTGCATATCCAATATTTAGGTAAAAGGAAAATAAAATTTATAATTTGGCTTTAAAAAGAGAGGAGGGAGAGCTGAATTCTGTTGAGATACTGTAAGGTACCAACAACTGGGGGCAGTGTGGTTCAGGGGAAGAATTCTCATCTTCCATGCTGGAGACACAGGTTCAATCTCCCAACATGTACCTCATACACAGCCAGTACAATGCACCTCATACAATGTCCATCTGTCAGTGAAGGGCTGAGTGCTGTTGGGATGTTGAACAGGCTTCAGTGGAGCTTCCAGACTAAGACAGACTAGGAAAAAAAGGCTTGGTGACTTCCTTCTGAAAATCAGCCAATGAAAATCCTATGGATTGAACCTGTCTGATTCGCAACCAATCATGGGAATGGCACAGGACCAGGCAGTTTCATTCGGCTGTGACTGGGGTCACATGTGTCGGAGGCTGACATGACAGCGGCCAACAACAATAACAACAACAACCCAGAGAAATATTTCTGATGGGAGCGCTCCAAGTTTAAATCTGCCACTGCAACGACTGCTCAAGTGGATGTTGAATGTCCATGAGGACTCGATGAAGTCCTTTCCCCAAAGAACATAATTCAAGCTTGAACTTTATCCTACAGCTTATGAGCAAAGTCCCAGAAGTTGAAGGTAACTTCTGCCAGGTGGCCTCAATAGGCCACCCACAGGCTCTCCTTTCAAACAGGGTGTGGCAGGAGGTATAGCAAGTCTGACTTGAACTGAAACTTCCCCACCCGCTCTTTGTTGCTGGAGGTAAATGTCTTGGAACTACTTATCATAGATTCCCACACAGGTAACTCCGAACGTGATGAATGCCAAATGGCAAGCAGTCTATGAGATAAAACACTGTTGGGTAACAAAGAGACTCCCCAGCAAACAGCATGCTGGTTAGAAGGCATGCCTCACTGGAGTTTTCAATACTGACAGTGCAAACACAAAGTGGGCATCATGAGTAGATTGGCAAGGACCCCCACTGACATTAAAAACAGGAATTAAAATAGTTTCTTTGCAAATATTGCAGGGTTTTGGATCCCAAATTAAAATAGGAAGATGAGCAACCTGAGAGGGCTTTGGATTTTCTCAGCTTGTTGTTGTTGTTATGTGCCGTCGAGTCAAACCTGACTCATAGCGACCCCTCCTTGGGTTTCTGAGGCAGTATCACTACGGAAGTAGGATTTCTCAGCTTAGCACATAAGAAAACCCAGATCAGGGCAAACAAGCATGTGACACCCAAAACACTGGTGGGAATTTTTATGACAGAAAGCTCTTTAATCTATTATGCTCAAGGTGTTATGGAGAATAAAATCACAAAACAAAAGGCAATATTAAAGATGTAACAATATTCTCCATTTCCATCACTTTCTAAGTTAAAGAACAAAGGCTATAAAAGGATGAAGTTATAACATACTGACACATGCACATCCTCAAATGACTGCATCAGTATCAGTTAAGAATAGCATCATCAACTGAGGCTGAGAATTTTAAAATCCTACAACGCAACACAACGCACTGCCATTGAGTTGGATTCGACTCAGAGAGACCCTTCCTCGGATTTACGTGGCAGTATCACTACAGAAGTAGATTGCCTAACCTTCCTAGAGGGGGAAAAATGCCTTTTTGGTCTTCTATCTATAGATGTATTGACAAATAAACAAATAGTTCTCTAAATAGATACATATAAACATCCGTGTTGCTGTTGTTATTGCTGGCTGTCATCACATCAGGCCCTGGCTCATGGAGACTTAATGCACAACAGAACAAAATGCTGCCCGGTACTAACACATCCCCATGACTGGCTGTAGACCTGACCGTTGTGATCCTTAGGGTTCTCATTGGCTGATTTTTGGAAATAGATTACCAGACTTTTCTTCCTAGTCTATCTAGCATCTGTGGAAGCTCCACTGAAACGTGTTCAGTATGATAGCAACACTCAAGCTTTCATCGACAGATGGGTAGTGTCTGTGCCTGAGGTGGACTGGTGGGGGATCGAACTCTGGTCTCCCACATGGAAGGTAAGACTTATACCATTCAACCACTAAAAACTAAAAACAAACCAACTGCCATCGAGTCGACTCTGATTCATAGGAACCCTACAGGACAGAGTACAACAGCCCCATAGTGTTTCCAAGGCTGTAACCTTTATGGAAGAAGACTGCCTCATCTTTCTCCCACAGAGTGGCTGGTAGGTTTGAACGCTGACTTGTTGATTAGCTTATTGTTGTTGTTGTTATGTGCCACTGAGTTGGACCCAACTCATAGCGACCCCTCCTTGGGTTTCCGTGGCAGTATCACTACGGAAGTAGATTGCTCCATCTTCCTTCCGAGGAGTGGCTGATGGGTTTGAACCGCCAGCCTTCTGTTGACTAGTAGCTGAGCATTTAGCCCACTGTGCCAACAGGACTCCTGAACCACATACAGGCAACCTTATATACAACTACATGTATTACCTCATTTACACATCAGAATCTGTACTTATTGTGTGTATTTAATTGCTTACCTGTTTGTTCTCCATCTTTTGCATAGGAATATAAATTCTTATAAGCAGAAATTCTGTGTTGTTCCCTGTTGTATCCCTAACTAGCTGTTGTTGTTGTTAGGTGCTACCGAGTCAGCTCTGACTCATAGTGACCCTATAGACAACAGAATGAAACACTGCCCAGTCATGTGCCATCCTCACAATCCTTGTTATACTTGAACCCATCATTGCAGCCACTGTGTCAATCTACCTTGTTGCGGGTCTTCCCCTTTTTCGCTGACCCCTCTACTTTATCAAGCATGATATCCTTCTCCAAGGAATGGTCCCTTCTGACAACATGACCAAAGTAGGTGAGACCAAGTCTGACCACTCTCACTTCTAAGGAGCATTCTGGCTGCACTTCTTCCAGGACAGATTTGTTTGTTCTTCTGGCAGTCTATGATACTTTAAGTATTCTTCACCAACACCACAGCTCAAAATCATCGAAAAGTACCTAACACATGCCAAGTATATACTCAAAGATGTTTGTTGATTTGAATGAACAAATACATAAACAAACACCAAAATATAAAAGCAGAGATCATACATAATGTGGTTTAAGCCATTAAATAGTAACTCTCAGTTTAAAATTAAAACAAACAAACAAAAGCCTTTAAAAGAGACACTCAAGGAACCACAACTAGTCTGTTACCAGCTGACCAGAGAGTTCAGTCTGTTTCACAAAATGATCACTTTACTCAAATTCTTATAGTAACTATTTTAAACTGTTTGGGGCCTCCTAAACTGTGAAAGAAACCCCTACTCCAAGATAATAATGACTCCAAATGAGCAAAGGATTTAGAAGAACAGACTGGCAGTAGAACAACTAACTGGACAAGAGCTCAAGAGTTTCTCAGTGATCATCTTTGCCCACACAATGCCTCTCTTTGTGGTCGGAACCTGATTACTCTATCATTCTGCTCATCTGTGCAAACAAGAACAATGATAACCTTCTTTCAAAGAGGACAGCAGGGACCCTTTAGTTAATTACCGCAAATCACTCAGCATTATGGGAAGCTCTCCTAGTGAATGGTACTTAAATTGTAGCTCAAATCTCCTCCCCTAACCCTGTTACCCTCACACCTCCGCCTCCCTCTCCCCCACTTAAAAGGAGGGAAAAAAAAAAAAAAATCTGGACAAAGGCTAAATTGAGGACTGTTTCAACCCTCAAGGAAAAAAATTGTCCTGGGGTCAAATGACAAGGAGAGGAGGGAGAAATAAGTATTCAATAAATCAGATTGTAAAATTCCCTGACTGACATCCTCCCCAGCAGCTGAAGCAGCAAACAGGAACCTACACCCAACAGGCACTCCTAACTTGTTCTGTCCCAAGTGACACTCCTCATGGGAAAGATAAGAGTGTAAGGATATGTAAAAGCTCAGCTTTGCATCACTGACACAGCTAGCAAAGACAGGACAAAGGAACAGAGAGTGGAACATCTGGAATTAAATATTCTTCTTTAAAAACACTGATCAAAAAACCTGAAAGAGTTACTAATTCTCCCACCCCTATCTTATGCTGCTTAGACCTTTTTTCCCTATATTTTAAATTTGTTTATTTATTTTCTTCTGGTAAGACCCTTAAGACAACTTAAAAGTATATAGCTTCTTATCTTTTACAAAGTAGCAAATGTTAGGTAGTATATTGCTAACATAGGTGACTTAACTATACGAGTTGTGATTTTATTAATAAGGGCTAGGATGTGGGAATAGACTTTCATTTGACATATACAGCTTGGGTAGCATAGTGGCTGAGGCACTTGACTGCTAACCAGAAGGCTGGTGGTTCAAATCCACCAGCCACTCCTTGGAAGGAAGGTTGGGCAATCTACTTCCATAGGGATACTGCCTCGGAAACCCAAGGAGGGGTTGCTATGAGTTGGGTCCAACTCGACAGCACATAACAACAATAGTTTAGTCATCCTTTCTTAAAACAGCAGATCTTCTTGCCTAGAATTTGATGTTGTTTTTCAAGATCAAATTGACAATGACAACCCAAAAGGCTGGATGGGAAAGCTTGAGGGCAATAAGTTTAAGATAATAGTGGTAGAGTAACAAAGAAAAGGATAGCGGGAATGGTAGCACAACCTGAAGAAAATAACAAGTGCCACTGAATTGTTCATGTCGAAATTGTGCTAATGGTTTGGCTGTGTATACATTCACCAAAATAAAAATTTTAAAAAAGAAGAAGATATGGTTGGTTAGATTTTATTATCTACCCCAATCCATAAGAAAAGTACACACACTCACAGGACTGATTAGAGCAAATTAGAAGGAAAAGAGATACAGTGGCTTTTACTTCTCAGAGAGGATAGTTCTAATGATTTTGAAGAAAATAACTGAAGCATAGAAATTTTAGGTATAAAACAAAATTATACTCTCCAAAATCTATCATGCCACAGTAAAAAGACCTATTCAGATGCTTAGGATGTAGTATTAATAATAAGGTTGTACATTGACATCACGCACTCCCTTAATAAAAATGGTCCCTTAACGTATGACATTGTTACAAGGAAAAAAATAAGAACTGTTATCCCAAATTTTTGCAGATTACTTAGATTTGCAAACTTAGATTTGCCTAGGTTAAAATGTGGTATCCAGGGTCTCAGAGAAATAAATCTAGAGGCACAAACTGAAAACCATTTGCAAGATTTATTCATCCCACTACTCTGCCCAACCACTCCTAAAAAAAAAATAGCACTTAATAGCTAGATGGAGAGGTGGTAGCCAGGGAGACCAAGAGCTGAGCTGTAATTATCAGAACAAATCAGGATGCCAGTTTTAATAACTCCAGAAATTGGTTTAAGACTTCTTTAAAAATGTAAATCTACCCCTAATTATCTGAATGATGACGCTAATCTATTTATAAAGAATACAAACGCCTCTGACTGAATTACAGCCCTGAATTCAATTGAAGGGTACAGCTGACACCGCAAGACAAGAGCAGCACAGCTTAGGGTTTCCAAAGCCATTTCTGGAACCTGAGACTTAACACTGAATTCCACAGCAAATGTACTAAGGTGCAGTACATTTTAAGTGGGTGTTGACTTGGATAGGTTAAAACCATGTTACTCAGATAGCAATTTTTAAGAAAAAGAAGTCAAAAGGACATAAAACTGTTCGCAATTTACCAAGTACACAAAATTACAGATTGCAAACACAACACAACTATACCATCTGCTTCTGTGGAACTCAGATGGAAATTTCCCTCCCCAAACCGTATATGTTTGGCTGGTGAATCATGGAAGTTCTTTGCTTTCTTCTAATGCATTATGGTCACTGGAGTCCCTGGGTTGTGCAAATTGTAAACACACTTGGCTGCTAACCAAAAGACCGGAGGCTCACGTCCACCCAGAGACACCTTGGAAGAAAGGTCTGGTGATCACTACTGAAAAATCAGCCACTGAAAACCCTGTGGAGAGAAGTTCTACCATGACACACATGGGGTCGCCAGGAGTCAGACTTGATTCTAGGGTAACTGGTTTTTCCAATTGATGGTCATTAAAATAATAATAAAAATAGAGCAAGCTAAGTAAGCCCGTGTTTAATATATGGGATATGTGTGTGTGTATATAAAAAAACACAGAGAACTATAACGACCATGTTTCTGTCTGAGCTCAAAAGTTTTCCACTTACCATTTCCATAAGATTAACATAAAAAATAGGTATTGGGGTTCAAAACAGGATACCCCATATAGATAACAAGAGCTATCAATAACCACGACATGCAAACATGACTTAAGACTCTAACTTTTGCATTTTCTTTGTACAGTCATTTAGGCCCCATCAAAAGAGGCTTAAGTAACAAATTTCAGACTAAGTTCAAATAAAGACTTGCACCCACTGCAAAGAGAGGACAAGTCAGAAATCCACATGCAATGGAAAATGAGCAAAACATTTATACAGTCCTGTCAAGATAAATATGTTTCAAAAGTACATCAGGGCTTCTACTCACCAGGGCATGAAAAGATGATACAGAAAAGATTCCAAGGCGGCCCATGGCTACTTTCGTTGGTCGACTTGCAAAAGCAAGTAGCCTCTTGGGGTTTGGCAGCTCCCCACCTTGGAGGCTGGCTAAGTAACAGCGGTACCTAAATAAGTCCATTTGAAACTGTTCCAGATTTTGCTCCCAAACAAAGATCTATAGTGGAGAAAATGGGATGGAGGAGGGTGCAAGAGGGGGGAGAAAGGGAAAACAAATGTTAACAACTCTATGCTACATAAAGATTTCAAGTAAATACACTATAAAGGTACTAATTACAGTATAAAATGGTAAACAGTGGGTATCCTGAGTTGCTAAGATACAGAACACATTGATATTATTCTTTTCATAGTTTTCCACCACCCCCCCTGCAAAGATTTATAGTCATAAATCCAGTATTATCAACAGAAAGTATATTAATAGTTGTCCAGTGCCTTTCTATTATAGATTTTATGTTTGTAGGCATTATATATCCATCAGCTCTGAACTCTGGACCACAAACCCAAGGCAGAAGAAATAAAAATGTCAGAAATGTGAAGGCTTCTAGTGCCAGAGAATTACATGATACACTAAGAGGTAGCTTTTCACAGGGGGACCAAGAAAAGACGCAAAGGGAGGCTAAATGAAGCACAGAGGCAAATTATCTTTTTGGAGGAGGTGAGTGATACAGAGTATAGGAAGGAAAGCAGAAAACACTAGATGGGGGCGGGGAACCAGACTCTTGAATACATAGTTCCAATCATCAGACATAGCTAAGACATTTCTTCATTTTTGAAAGTGAGAAAAGAATGCCTACTACCTGAGGCTGATGTGATATTTAAATGAGACAATTCAAGGATAAAGCATAGTACAGGATCTGGCAAGTAGAGAAGAGAAGGTTCAGGGATATTAATAATGACACAGATCATGATTAATGATTGGTAGCAGCCTTTTTACTTGGATTTAAAATACAGTGTCACATATGCCAATGTTCACTGCAGCACTATTCACAAAAGCCAAAAGGTAGAAACAACCCAAATGCCCATAGACAGATGAATGGATAAACAAAACATGGTATATACAGATGATGGAATATTATTCAGTCATAAAAAGAATAAAGTTCTAATAAATGCTACAACATGGATGAACTGTCAAAATGCTTTGCCAAGTGAAATAAGTGAGATACAAAAGAAGAGATTTTTTACACAATCCCACTTACATAAAATATCTAGACTAGGCAAATGCAAAGAGACAAAAAGTAGATGAGTAGTTATCATGGGTGGGCATTGGGGAGAACAGGAAATTGATGTTTAATGAGTACTGAGATTCTGTATGGAGCGATGAAAAAGTTTTGGAAACCAACAGTGGTGATGATTATACAACACTGAGAATATAATTTATGTCACAGAATTAAAGACTTAAAAATGGTTAAAAACTGCAAAAGTTATGTTACATGTATTTTACTGCAATAAAGAAAAATAAATTAAAAAAAAAAAAGAGTAGAGTATCAGGTAATACAGGCAAAGAAACGTGGAAGATTGCGCACTAGCCCAGCACAATTGTTCAAATAAGTATCATTTATTCACATCATTCCTTCCTAAAGAGTAGAATAAAAATTCAAAGCTTTACTAGACAGCTATCGATTATTTTAAAACAATTGAACAGTGGGCAAAAATGCCCTCTGTTCATTACACTAAATCTTTCCTTTTTTTAGCAAGAAGTAATATACAGCAATTACATACATTTTTTTCTTTTAATGTTTTCTGCTTTTACCTAAGAGAAACCACTACTTGAAATTTACTAACGAATCAGAAATGAAATGCCACTACATTTCAGCTCCAAGTCAGGCTGGCAATTTGGGGAACGGAATGGCAGACTTCCTAGAAAAAGCATGCTGTGGGAGGAGCAGGATGGCTCCCCTATTAGAATTCTGTCTTTTATTCAATGTAATATTGTTCCCTTTAGTTCAGAACAATAAACTGTGAACAATGGGTGAGGAAAACTGACAGTCACAATAAAGACTTCAGCAGCCAGGATGACAAGGAGATAACCAGTGATGTTTTCCAACTCCAAGGCAGCAGAAAAACTTGAAAGACCTAATGATTTCACCAGGGTCTAAAAACAGAAGAATGATTACCTGATCTAATATAGTTTTCTTCTTCTTCGAATCAGTGACTGAAGACAGCTGCATCTCACCCATTTTCTTCATCTTTTCATCCATATCAATCTTTTGCTCCAGTTTTTTGATTTCGGACTTAAGGAGCCGGAGTGTGTCTTCTTTGTGGTGATGTCTGGCGACAGCAGCCGCACAAGCAGAATGGATCGCAGTGATCCAGTTTTCCAGCTCCGTCTGGCTGATGGTCTGTTAGGGGAGGGGTAAGGAGAAACAGCCACCTCTTAGGAAGGTAACAGAGATGAACAGATTTCCAGAGAAGCAATCCCTAAAGGTCAAGGTGACAGCTCTAGAAACCCCAAGGGTAAGGCTAACTTTTCAGACCTCCTTCAGAGAATCAATAAAAAGTTCCTCTAAAGTCAGACTCCCCAGACCCCAAGGGCTGTGGCTGGAATGAAGCCATCATGCCTGTTCATCCAACGGGCTTATATGAACTTACTTGTACGTGGAAAAGTCCCATAGAGCCAGCTCAATTTCTAGTCAAGAGGTTTGCTCTGAGGCCAAGGTCAGCCTCCAGAGAGAACTGGTCACTTATAAGGCATGACTGGGGCTGAGGGACACTGCTGGCTATTACAGGTTAAACTGTGTCTCAAAGAAAGATATGTTGAAGTCTTAACCCTTGGTATGTTGGAATGTGATCTTTTCTAGCAATAGGGTGTGCTTGAGAATGTGATCAGTTAACATGAGGTCATACTGGAGTAAGGTTAGTCCCTAATCAGTATGACTGGGACCCTTATAAAAAGAGAAGAGAAACCGAGGTAAGATGACTATTACAGATTGAATTGTGGCCCCACAAAACGTGTCAGAATCCTAATCCCTGTACCTGTGGATGTAATTCTATCTGGAAACAGGGTTTTTCTTTAATGTTATGAGGTCATACCAGTGTCGGGTGGGTCCTATACCTAATCACTTCTGAGTTTGAAGAAGACCAGAACAATCACAGGGACACATGCACAGGGGAAGACAGATGCCATGTGAGGATTCCCTACAAGCCAGGGAACCAAGGAACACTCAGGGCTACGGACAGAGGAGTCAACATGGCTGAGATCCTGATTTAGACTTGTAGTCTCCAGAACTGTGAGAAAATACATTTCTGTTCTCTAAAGTCCCCCCGTTGTGGCATTTGTGCTGTAGCAGCACTAGGTAATTAACACAACAGCCATGTTAAGATAAAGGCAGGGATTGGAGTGATGTGTCTACACACCAAGGATTGCCAGGAACCACCAAACATTAGAAAGATGCAAGGAAGGATTCCTCTCTTTCCCCCTCTAGAGCTTTCAGGAAGAGTAGGCCCTGCTGCTGACACAGGGCCATGCAGACATGATTTTGGACTTTTAGTCCCCAAAATTTTAAGATAATAAATTCCTGTTGTTTTGAGCCATCCAGTCTGTGGTATTTCACTACAGCAGCCCTAGGACACTAATGCACAGACCATAAAAGACACAACAGCCCTGCCCTCGAGTGAACCACTGTACCCCAAATCCAGATGTCCTATCCCGCTGCTAAGCAGCAATGGCAAAACCAGGGTTGGGGAAGTAGTTCTTGGCAGCTGGAAACAGACTGCCACAGGTGACCACATGGGAGTATCCAGACCACCCAGCTGTATTGCAGCTGCCCAGAATGGCATGTTCCACAGGGACTTGAAGACAATTTGGGGCAACACCCACCAATGAACATGGAACCTCAAAGTGTAATTGCTGTGATTCAAAGATGATCTCCAAAGGCTTAAAGTCAGTAAATATTTTGGGGAAGTGGCTTATGCATTATAACTCACTACTAATGATTCTGTAGAAACTCCATCAACAAGTACTTGTAAGTAAGGGAACGCTGAGCTTTTCTAGCATGTCTCCCCTTAAGCCCAAACTCCAAAACCCAAATTCACTGCCACTGAGTTGATTCTAACTCATAGCAACCCCCACTAGGTTTCCAAGGCTGTATGTAACTCTTTATGGAAGCAGACTGCCTCACCTTTCTTCTGCAGGGCAGCTGGTGGGTTTGAACCAGTGACCTTTTGGTAGCAGCCAAATGCCATAACCACCACACTACCAAGCTCTTTTCCCTTAAACCCTGAAAAGTTTAATAAATGCTCAGAGGGTAGGTAACCCGAAGAAATGGTCTATTTAGTCACTACACTACTAAAGTAGGTGCTGACGTTTCTACAGCACAAAAAATACTGATGATTTTTTCTTGCATGCATCTTGTCAGTTTTCTAACTCAATTGAATGATGGTTTAAAAACAAAACTCAATTAATGGGACCTCACCAGCACATTGCTTTATGTTGGTTGGCAACATATGGGGGCCATTTCAGATAACATTCTTGTAGAAGTAGCAGGAAGGAGCGGGAATGTCTCTTGTGCAGAACTCTGGCACTTCAGTGCTCAGTGGGAGGCCCAGATCCAAAGATGCTTTAACCAAGCCACTCCACAGCCATCTTGGCCTCAATTTCAACCCTCCCTTCCCCACCCCTTAACTCACAGGATAGGGGGGAAAAAAATAATACCTACAGCTCTGGAAAGAGCTAGCTCTGCTAAATACAAGTTATGAACATAAAATTTCCAATGAAAATATTAATCTAGAAGGGGTCTGGGAAGCCATTCCACTAAATTAAAGCCCAGAAAAAAGGAAGAATGCCATAGTAATTTTCTGAAAATCTTGACCTCCACTAACTGGTGGTTTTAAATTGTTATTATTTTTTAATATGCCACATTGCTCCCAATATCCCAGTTCTCATCAATTCTTCTACAAATCTTGCTGTAGGGTCATTAGTGTGGGCCAACTAATGATTTGAACTCTCCCCACTTCTAAGAAAAAGAGAGAATAGAATCTTTCTGCCCTCATTGGAGTCAGACATGGCCAAGTCACTTGGCTTTGGCCAATGAGTGTGTGGAAGTGGTATGTGTCATTTAAGACAAAAGCCTGGTTAACCTCATTCTTGTCCATTTGCCCACAGTCATGAAAACATGTGTCATGATGGAGCTCTGTCAGCCTAGTCCCTAAGTGACCAGGACAAGTACAGATTCACAGCCAACCTCCATCAGATGTGGCAGGAATGAGAAGGTAAGTTGAGACATGGCTATCCTTGGGTAGTACAAATAGTTAATGAATTTGGATGCTAACTGCAAAGGTGAAGGTTCAAGTCTTCCCAGAGGCATGTTGGAAGAAAGCCCTGGAAATCTACTCCCAAAAGCTCACAGCCACTGATAACCCCGTGGAGCAAAGTTCTACTCTGGGATACATGGGGTCGTCATGAGTCAGAACCAACTGAGTGGTAACTTTTATTTTACTTACTGCAACATAATCTAACCCATCCTGACTGATATGCTAGCAAAGTAAGAATTTCATTTCAAAGGAGGTGATGATTTTTAAATAAGAGTTAAATACAATAAACTTTTAACCCCATCATCTGATATGTTCCTTAGAACAACAGCCTTTTGCTCTCCTTGTTTAATGAAATGGGAGCCCCTTCTTCTCTCCGTCTGTGAGGATCCCAGCCAAGCTCAGCCAAGGGCAACACACTCCATTCAGATGTCAGAGTTTATGTTTGCCACCCATTGAAGAAGTGGAAAGGAAGGAAGGTGATACCAGTGGATGAAGTTAAACATCCTTGGAAAGGTGTATATTTAATTCTGGCAAAGCAGCTATCCTGGAACTTACATATTGAATAGAAAGGAAGAGAAAAATCATACCAAACACCAAACCTAGAGAAACATATATAAAACTGTGTCATCACAGCTTTATGAAAAATTTAGTCATCAGCACTTTTAACCATTATTAAGTATGCCTCAGCTCTGCAAACTCTTTTAAAACCTGTCAGTGCCCTGACAGCAATTCCATTAGAGAGAATTTTTGCTCCTGCTGTCCTGTCTAAATAAAACAGCAGTCCCTGCCATTCTCTATCATTAAGCCAAATCAACTTCTAAGAAGCACAATTCACTAAATGAGCTTTTCAACAAAGTTTGTCCTCTTCAGTGGCATACACTGAGCTGGTTACGGACGAGAGGATGGGCAAACTCAGCTGACTGCTTTAAACAGCTAGTTAAGTGGAGAAAACTCTAGAAACACTTTATGACAGTTTACAGGCATAACAGTTCAGAGCTGATCACAGCAGACTACTAATTTGATGCAATGTTTTCCAGTGTGGTCTCTCCAGGATTTAAATTCTGATGCATTAGAAAAAGCTGCTCTAAGCCACTAACCTTGCATCACCTTATTAAACCAGGCATCTTTAATTAGGAACACCAGCTTTGCTAAAGGACCCTTCATCAGAATTCAATCACAAAAGCAGGAACAAGACCACCCAATGGTACCCTCTCAACTTCCTCAGAACACATCATCTTCCATTAAGCAAACAGCAGCAGACAGGTAGAAAGGGTGAATTTTCTGGTTTTTCCTTTGCCTTGTGGGGATGCTATAAAACATTATATGAAGTTCAGTGAGGAGAATAAGCAAAGTTCTTGCCAACAGAGGAATACAATCAGAAAAAAAAAATTCATAAAAGCCCCTTTGAGTACAGAGTTAAGATGAAACTCAAGGCTTCATTATGTATTTAAATAGATCAAGCCTCAATTATCCCAGCTGAATGGAGGACACGCGGTGATTTCAGATAATCAATGGTTTACATGAGTGGCAGGAAAAGAGAAATTCGTTTTAAACAAGAGACATATTAGAGAATATATGCCAGATCTAGGAAACTGAAATTTTGGATAATTTGAGTTTTATGTAAGCATAAGAATAACTGTAAAATAGGTCAAACTCTCCTTCACCCCATTACCAAAGAATAAAAGGAGACAGGAAAAAAAATGTACTGTTTTTCACAGGGTAGGTGGGAATGAAGTGTGAATTCTTAAAAGTCTCTTTTCTCATTTATTCTATGTTTAATATTCTATTATTTTATTTATATCTGCCTGAATTAGTTTATAATTTTTAATAATGTCTAAAAAAGAACTGGAGATTTCTTTGTATTCATGAGCAGATTAATAGAACTGCACTCCTCCTGCCCTCACTTTGCCATCCCTCATCCACCCAAGGTTAATTTTCTGGAGAAAGAAGGGAGGCTCTTGACTCCAAGATGCCACAGAAGGCAAGAGCTTGGTACAGTGCCACAAACAGAATACACAGAAGCCAACCCAATGAATGGCTAGCAAAGCTGAAGAAAGAAAAACAACAACAAATATTATCAACTGGGCATCCCACAACAAAAAGGCCACTCACCACCTGTTTATGCTATGTAAGCCCCCAGTAACTGACTATATGCCCAGTCCCTATTCAAGTAGTTTTTTGGTGTCTCACTCTTCAGTCAAGGACAATCAGACATTTGAGGAAAGCCTCCAGCAGACACCAAAGCAAAAGGGGTGGGGAGAATATATGAAGAAAAGAAAACTTTCCTAAAACCTATAAATCTTCAGAGAAACATAATGAATCAGCATATATATATTTATATATACACATGAACACACACAGAGAGAGAGAGAGAGAGAGAGAGCACGCACAGATTACAATGAACTAGTAATGAAAATAGTTGCAGGAAGAAATGATTTCCAAACAACAATGCTAAATTACTAAAATATTATTCAAGTAAAAAGTAGAAAAAAAAGACATTTTCAAATTCGAGCCTTTATGCGGGAAGTTACTAGAGGTTGCTTTTTATGAAAATGAAGACATTTGTTAATAAAAAGAAGTCTTAAGACCCAGGACACTAATTAAGGTGGCAAAGAGAAACCCAGGAACAACTGGGTGGAAGTGTGCAGGTTCAGAGAGGGCAGCCTCCCTGGAAAACAGTACCAATAAATTACCAAACACATTGGCAATTTAGAAAATATCTCTTTTTCTTTTAAGTACATATAATCAACATCTCTTTCACATTTAATATGTGTCAGACACCTTACTTACACTGTCACATTTACTCTTCAGTTCAATATTAAGAGTGTCCATTATATATATATACATATATATAAGTATACATATATATGTGTGTGTGTGTATACATACACACACACACACATACATACATGTATTTTTTCAAACTCATCTCTTCTTAATAGTTACAACTATGCTGTTGTTGTTAGTTGGCTCCAACTCCTGGTGAACTTACGTACAATGTAATGAAACACTGCCTGGTCCACTATTGCTGGCATGCTTGAGTCCATTGTTGTGGCAACTGTGTATCTTCAGTATCTTCCAACCTAGGGGGCTCATCTTCCAGAACTAGATCAGACAGTTTTCTGCTATGGTCCATAGGGTTTCCACTTGCTGGTTTTCAGAAGGAGATTACCAGGCCTTTCTTACTAGTCTGTTTTAGTCTGGAAACTCCATGGAAACCTGTTCATTATGGGTGACCCTGCTAGTATTTGAAAAAAGGGTGACATAGCTTCTACTATCATAGCAACACACAAGCCACCAGAGAACGGCAAACAGATGGTGGATGTACAACTATATCCTCATACAAATGACCTTCTAAGTTATAAGGATATTTTCTATATAAGGAAAGGCAATGTTATCTCCTGCACCGAGATTATTTTCTAAACTTCTTTAGAATGTAAGTGCATACAATTTTCTATCGAAGCAAGAGTCACTTGTAACCTGCCTGGTAACCATATTCCCAAGGCATTAAATATAGAAATTAAAACCTAATATAAGGATAAGTAGGGAGCTCTGGTAGTACAATGGTTATGGCATTCTGCTACTAACCAAAAGGTCAACAGTTAAAACCAATCAGCTGCTTCACAGGAGAAAGATGAGGCAGTCCACTTCTGTAAAGATTTATAGACATGGAAACCCTATGGGGCAGTTCTACTCTGTGCTATAGGGTTGTTACGAATCAGAATTGACTTTATGGCAGTAGGTTTGGTTTAGGTTTTAAGACAAGTTACCATAAAAATTACTGAGCTTTTTGGAATTGTATGTGACATTCTCGAGTAATGGACAAATGAAGTCCGGACAGGAAACTGTACCTTGTGAGTGGTAGGAGCTAATGCTGGCTTCAAGTTAGAGAAAAGCACTCTAATTATAACAAGTTGTAATTTATATTATTATATGATTTCTTATATAATTTGTATTATATTATTATAATTAACGCAGAGGTTATAGGCTCACTCTGCAGACACTATATCACTTCTTCTTTATAAGCTGCCTTAACATTCATGCTCATTCCCACATTCACCCTGCACACAAAACCCCTTTCACTCTGCTGGTACAAATCTTTCCCTGGATAAATCTGTATCTGAGTAATAGTGTGAAATCAGCAGTACACAGACTCTGGAAACTGTGGGCACTGAATTGGGCCCTGAGGCTGGAATAACCTACAAATTATTTCCATAATCACAGCTGATCTCCCTTGCTTTAACCTTACCCCCTACAAATACCAGTTCCTTTCAAATTCAGCTTCTCTAGATTTATGTGGATTACAGTAAGTATAAGGCAGAAAATGGCCTCATGGATCCCAAACAACAGTAATTTCCTCTGAAAAGGTTCATTTTGTGCTCTTTTCCCACATAAGTAGCAAAAAAGTTCCACCATAACAAAAAGACACAGAGGTTTTCATGAATAAGGTTCTATGTTATCATAAAAGATTTTATTCAATGTGACTTATTGGGTATTTAGATTCTGCTAGCGATTTCATGGCCACGAAAGTCCTTTAGAAAGGAATTCAAACCAGAGACGTGCAAGTAAAAAGGAGGGCTTCCTGTAATTGATCAATTATCATCTCATGTGTAGTAAGGGTGAGAATGGCCAAATCTGAGTTGTGATTTAGAAATATTCCTAATAAGTGGTAAAAATTCTGAAGACAAGAAAAAGTTGGTCACTTTTTACTGTAGCCACTGATGCCTATTATTAGGGCAAACAGTAACAGTAAAAGGTTAAATAACAAACCTAGACAATAACAGTTTCTGGAGAAAGGAAGGCCTGGGTTTGAATCCAACTGACAGTTGATAATTATCCTATCAATAGGATGCAGTATCTTATTGTTGACTTTTCTACGTCTCAGTTTCACCAACTGCGGTACATAAGCCACATAATAAGGTAAAGCATGTATACACAACCCAACTTATTAATTACTACTGTGGGATGCCCAGTTATTAATTACTATGAGAATTAAATTCACAGTATAAAAATTTTCAAATTTATGGTTTGCTGAGTAAGGGCTCAGCAAAGCTATCTGCAGGTATAACAATAATGTTACTATCATTGTTATTATTATTAGAATATTTAGGCAATGGCTCATTGGTAAGATTTCCAAATAATTAATAAAATCTTATGCCAGGTTTTCTTTTTAAATGTTTAAAAAGCATACAAAATAGTTATCATGTTCTTGGAATGTGTTACTTTTTGTAAAATGAAACACTACCATTAAGGAAAATTTAACACGAGACCACATTAAAATTAAAAACTTCAGTGCAGCAAAGGATACCTTTAATAGAGAGTAAAAACAAAGATACCACAGAGTGAAAATAAAGATAACTGCAACGCATATTATCAACGAAGAGGTAATACACAAAATATGTAAAGAACTGGCATAAATCATTAAGAAAATGAATACAACCCAATGAAAACACTGGCAGGAGACTGAAACAAACATTCACAAAAGAAGGTACCAAAATGGTCATTAATCAGACAAAAATGTGTTCAACTGCACAGTAACAGACTTAAAATAAAGTCTAACAATATCTAGGTTGGGATGAGGATCATCTGAATTCTTTCAGGTTCCTGATGGGAGTGTAAGTTAGTTTAATCATTTTGCAATTTGTTTGGCATTATCTATTAACCTAAACATGTGCTTATCCCATGAACCAACAACATCACTCCTAAGTATATGCCCAACAGAAATGTGTACAAGCATAACCTGAGAGCAAGTACAATAAAGCTCACAGAGACATTGTTCATAATAACCAAAACCTTGGAACAACCCAAATGTATCTGTGGGAAAGCTGTCATACATCCCAGTTAGTGCCTGACTACCCCAACATACACCTGTCATCCTGGTATAATTGTTAATAAGTGCTGCTTCCACTCTCAAAATTCTCTCTTCTCCACACTATGCCAGTAAGTGCTGTCAAAGGAAAGGCAAAGTAAGGATCTCCAAAAAAGCCACTTGTCCATAAAAGCAATGAGAACACTGGCAAAACCTTCAAAATAAATATTTTTCAGAACCAATAAGTGTCTTATAACAATCCAAGCAGCACTTATTAAAGAAAATCAGCTGATTCTCAGTAAGAACAAAAAGCTTTATAGCATTTCAACTTGGCCTATTCCCATCCTCCTCCCCCTAGTTCAACAATGGCAGTGTGAATCAGCAGCCTAGCAGCCACTGGAGAGGACAGGTCTGGACTTTCCCCAAAACATTATTCTTTGATAACTGCATTCTCATAGTTGTTGTTGTTAGACTAGAATGGCAACTCCACTCACAAGGGTTGTTTTTATTGACCTGACTCAGACTTTCCTTTGGCAAATAGCCTTTTCCTCAGGGATATTTCCCAAAAACAATCAGAGGCAACTGTTTAACATCATATATACCTGAGTCAGTGATAAGAGAAGGTGATTAAAAAATTACAAAGAAAAGCTCAGGAATAAGATGATCATAGGGGGCCTTTGAAAAGCTTCAACATATAGGCAGTTCCTGGGCTATGAACAAGATCCATTCCTAACTGTGTCTTTAAGAACTTGCCAGGTCTTCGAACCAGTTCTGCCAGTTTAGTCATGGCCAAGGAAGCATCACCAAAACAGATCTGAATTTTTTAAGTTATGGTGAACCAGAAAGACAGCCAGAATGGGAAAAATTACACATCAAAGCCTTGCTAGAAACTTAATCCCCCCCTCTTACAGAAAAAAAAACAAAAACAAAACTCACTGCCGTTGAGTCAGATACGACTCATAGTGACCTCTTTCCTTGGGTTTCTGAGGCAGTATCACAATGGAAGTAGATTGTCCAATCTTCCTTCCAAGGAGTGGCTGGTGGGTTTGAACCGCCAGTCTTCTGGTTAGAATGCCTTAGGCACTATACCACCAGTTGTTGTTATTTGCCGTCGAGTTGGCCCTGACTCATAGCGACCCCTCCTTGGGTTTCCGAGGCAGTATCACTACAGAAGTAG
>NW_006921665.1:9425775-9490703 GCF_000298275.1 Orycteropus afer afer | reverse complement strand
GCCCAACCTTCCTTCCAAGGAGTGGCTGGTGGGTTTGAACCGCCAGCCTTCTGGTTAGCAGTCAAGTGCTTTAGCCACTATGCTACCAGAGCTCCTTCCTCTCCTATAGTCCTACCAAAAATCCAATCTCACATTTCAGCCCCTCACTGAAAGGGCTCACTATGCCTCTTCTGAGTCTCGCAATCCAGGGCTTCAGCCCGTAATTTTTCCCTTTGTAGGTACTATACTGAATCTGACAAACTGTAAAATTTTGAGTCTGTTCCCATTTCATGTTGTCAGCCACACAGAACCAGTTTAAATGACAAGTAGGAGTTGTCTATAAGTTGGATGTTTACTTACTCAGGGACTCTTATATTCCTGGGAATCTAAAAACAAGGCTGTTCTCATGACTAGTAAAATCTTGAGAAGGCCCTAAACTCTGACCTCTGCCTTACCTTGAGGCCAGGAAGAAAAGACTAAGGCAGAATTATAAACTAGCTGCTTGAGCACTGAAGGCATGACCTAACACACACAGATTTATTGTTTCTAGACATTTAAGGAAATTTCTGTTCAATCATTAGCTAACTGCTAAACTAACTGAGCAGAGACTTCATTGGCCACACATGACAAAGAATACAGAGTTAACAAATTTGATTGAGGAAGTAACTAAACAAATAACAAAGTCAACAGCAACAACAAACCATAGAGAGGGACGGGAGTTGTCATACTATATTATTTAAAACATATAATTTTCAAGAAACATTACGAGACATGTAAAGATATAAGAAACTTTAGTTCACAGAAGAAAAGAAACAGTCAGTAGAAACTGTCCATGAAAAAGTCCAAACACTGGATTTAATAGACCAAAAACACCAAATCCAGTGCCATCAAGTCAATTCTGACTCATAGCAACCCTACAGGACAAAGTAGAATTGCCCCCATAGGGTTTCCAAGGCTGTAAATCGTTATGGAAGCAGACTGTTACAGCTTTCTCCCATGGATCAGCTGGTGTGTTCAAACTGCTGACCTTTCAGTTTGCAGCTGAGTGCTCTAACCACTGTGCCACCAGGGTGCCCATTTAATAGACAAACACTTTAAATCAAATATTTTAAATACGTTTAAAGAACTAGAGGAAACCAAGTTAAAGAACTAAAGGAAAAGATGAGAATTTTATCTCACTCAACAGATTATCAATAAACCAAACTAAACTCACCACTACCAAGTCAATTCTGACTCATAACAACAACTCCCATTGGGTTTCGAAGGCTGTAAATCTTTACAGAAGCAGATCGCCTCATCTTTTTTCTGCAGAGCAGCTGGTGGGTTTGAATCACCAACTTTTTGGTTAGCAGCCAAATGCCTTAACCACTATACGACCAGCGCTCCTTAGAGATTATCAACAGAGAAATATAAATTACAAAAAGGGAGTCAGATTTGGGTACTGGCCCCACCTCCTTGTATTGCCATTTTGTAATAAATAATTTTCTCTCCTCTTAAAAAAGAATAATAGTAATAATAAAATAAATTACAAAAAGAACCAAACATAAATTCTGGGGTTGAACTACAAAACAATTAAGGTGAAAAATTCACTAGAAGGGCTGAATAGTAGGTATGAGCTGGCAGAGCAGGAAAAAGCAGACAGCAAAATTTATATAGGTCAATTCAGATGATCAAGTCTAAGGAACAGAAAGAAACAGAATGGGGACACCAGCAAGCATACCAACATAAGCATAATGGGAGTCTCAGAAGGAGTAGAGAGCAAGATGCACAGAAAAAATATTTGAACATATTATGGCCAAAAACTTCCTAAAAGTGTAGAAAAACATTAATGTACACATCCAAAAAGCTCAGTGAATTCAGGTAGAATATACTCAAAAGAAATCAACACCTAGGCACATCATAATCAAACTGTTAAAGACAGAGACTCTTGAAATCAATAAGATAGACGACACTCATTATACAGAAATCCTAATAAGATTAACAGCTAATTTAACATAAGAAACCATGCAGACCTGATGGCAATGAGATAACATTTTCCAAATGCTGAAAGAAAAAGATTGTAAATCATGAATTTGATACCCAGCAAAACTATCCTTCAAACTGAAAGGGAAAAAATGGACATTCTCAGATAAAGAAAAGTGTTCTACTTTAGATGGTAAAATACAAGGTCAACTAGTAGGCTGGTTGTATGTGAGAGAGAGGTGGGGGGTAGCTTCTAGGATACAGAGAATTTGTATTTCTTCTTGGCAGTTAAAAATTTACTGTGTAATTCTTTGAATTATACATTTACTGTTTTATGTACTCTTCCTTATGTGTGTTCAGTATCATAGATTAAAACATACACACATACACAGACGCTTTCTGTCCTCATAAAAACAAAAGTATCACTTTGTATTTCTTACTTTAATTGCCCAAATGGAAATAATTTTAAGGCTAAAGCCAGAAATTTAATTAAATATTTCTTCTATGCCTTATCATGTCTCTCTTCTTTGCACGTCCATTTCCCTTCATTCATCCCTGCCCTTCCTGTAATACTCACTCTCAGGTCTTACCAGATTATAAAGATCTGTCCCTGTGCTTTTCTCTCCTATTATCTCTGAACACTTTTAATGGAGGGAATCATTTAAAAATTGTTTCAGTATTCCCAATAGCACTATCCATAGCACATGTTGTTGTTGTTGTTGTTTGCCGTCGAGTAGGCCCCGACTCATAGCGACCCCTCCTTGGGTTTCCGAGGCAGCATCACTACGGAAGTAGGATTGCCCAACCTTCCTTCCGAGGAGTGGCTGGTGGGTTTGAACCGCCAGCCTTCTGGTTAGCAGTCAAGTGCCTTAGCCACTATGCTACCAGAGCTCCCTCCATAGCACATAGCAAGCACTAAATAAAGGTCTGAGGAATTCATTCATGAATGGAATAAATGAAGAATTTTTAATTAGCACCACAATAAGTCCTGGTAGGGCATACCACAATTGACCAAAGAAATCCCTATAGAAGCAAATATTTATTCTGAAACTATTAGCAGAGAATTTTTTTTTTTTTACATGTAATTAACAGTCAAACTGCAAGAACACTGGTTAGTAAACTCTGATAAAGTGAGGAAGACAAACTGGGTATGGCAAATCATTTCTGGAACGTCATTATATTACTTTATGATTAATATGAAAAGGAAAATATTCTGATAAAAAATTTCGGCACCTCAAATCACATTTAAATTAAAAATTCCTGATCTCTTTCTGAAGTGCTACAGAATGATGTTGAGATTACACTAAGAAATCCTTCAAACTATGACAAACAGAGCAAGTTTCTTGAATTCAAGTGACACTCCGCCCTAGGTTTCATTTCAACCCCTCCCTCTGGGTGAACTCTCTTTCCGAGAATTCAGTATATTTATTTATTTTTGTTATTCATTGTTTTTGTTTCCATAATGAGCAAAAGAGAAACCCATCATTAAAGGGAAAAAAGGATGGGGTACTTAGGTAACAGAGGAGGGTATATGATTCAGCAGTTTGAAAGTCCCTGCCAAGGAAGTTTCCAACAAACCTGAAAGAGGAAGGCATCGCCCAGGGAATTGCTGAGGCAGAAGACAAAGTCCTTCTTGGGGTGCTCAGGGACAGCCTGCACAATGCTGTTCTCCACCCAAACAGCGTGTTTGGGGATGCTGTTGTGGTCTATTCCAGACCTGCCATCGCTTTCGTAGAAGAACAGTGTGCAGCCTGAGGAAACACAACAGGGTCTGCATGAGTATTGGGTGTCTGTAGAACAAAAACCATGAAATGAAAACTGTAACTTGTGTCTTGTCAACAAGAAGAGATTGGAAACTCAAGTGTGTGAAACCCAAGAGGTAAAGAGAATGGAATCACAAACTCAACCATTAGATAGGCTTAGAGAAAGGCCTGTTGCTGTTGTCAGCTGCCATCAAGTTGGCCCCAAGTCATGGTGACACTATGCACAACAAGATCAGACTGTTGTGATCCATAGGGTTTTCAGTGGCTAACCTGTATGGATGTAGACTGCCAGGCCTTTCTTCCTAGTCTTAGACTGGAAGTTCCAGGGAAACCTGCTCAGCATCATAGCAACATACAAGCCTTCACTGACAGAAATGTGGTGGTTGCCCTTGAGGTGCTTTGGATAGAAATTAAACCTGAATCTCCAGCAAGAAAGAACCACAAATGACCTAGAGAAAGGCAAAGATTCTTAAATCACAGCTTTTGAACTCATGTAGAATTGAACTCACAGAGAACTTGTTCATATATGCACGAGTTTTTTTTTAAGATCCTTAATTCTGTTTCATGGCAAACATGCAGGGTCACCATGAGTCAGAATTTACCTGATGGCAACATGTGTTTTATATTTAACTTCTGTTTTGGAATGTTTCACTACAGGTCTCCTCACAGGCACCTAGGGATGTTGCAGCTCCTTTGTCTAGTGATGAATGCAAATATGTAATAATGTACCATAACTATGTACCGTAACTGTCACTAGCCTTATGTAGAATCAGAACTCAGTACCATTCCATTAGAGTTCATTCTCAATGTGTCTCACAGCAAATATAACCAGGAAACTCTAAAAACTTTATTGAATTTCTAGAAGATGTCTTTGGAGAAATCAGTATAATAGTGACTTCATGTGTTTTAAGGATCGATCACTCACTCACTCACTCACTCACTCACTCACTCACTGCTGTCAAGTTGGTCCCAACTCATAGTGACCCCTCCTTGGGTTTCTGAGGTGGTATATCTCTACAGAAGTAGATGGCCCAACCTTCCTTCTGAGGATGGCTGATGGGTTTGAACCACCAGCCTTCTGGTTAGCAGTCAAATGCCTTAGGCACTACACCACCAGAGCTCCTGTTTTAAGGATAAGGAAAGAAATTCTAGAGTTTTTGTCTCAAGCCAATAGGAAAAAGCATACTGAAAGAGGAAATGCATGGCACACATAAAAGTGAATGAAGGAAGCCAGAGTTCTGGTCCATACTTGTACTGTGAAACTAATAAGACAATAAAGCAATAGAAATTACACACAGATTTTTAACACAGTGGCCTCAATATGCATCATTCTGTCACTGCCTAAACTTGAGGCTCAGCTAACACTAAGGGCAATTCCTAGCTGAAGGCTTTCTCTCAACTAACTAAAATCAATTTCAGGGGAAGTCTGAGTCTGGCTTCCCATCCCCCGCCTTCAACATAAGTATTACTTGGTCAGTTTTCAGCATCTTCCCATATGCATGGCCCACACTTTGTGAGAACTGCACAGTATAGTCTATTCAGCTACAACATGACTGTCTGTGAAATAAATTTGCTCATATGTGATTAGCAATGTAAATGATCTGTATCAATGGAAAAGCCATATTGCTTAAAGGCAAATGTTCCCATAACATAAAATATTTCACATTACCATGTAACAGCTGCTGAATGCAAAGAACCCAAATACACCTGAACACAGCAGATGGGTATGCAACAGCCATTCATTTTTCATTTTTCATTTTTCCCCTGACGTAGTATGACCACAAACTCTGCTTAAAAGTCCTTATTATGGGGTGCTCTTGAGCTACGGATTTTGTCATTTTTATCCTTGTCTCCATAACTCAGGAGCCTTAATCTCCCTTTTTTCCATATCCATATAAAAACTACAAAACTCCGTATTTGCCTTTTTCTTTTTTACAGTTACCATCATGTTTTCTGTGGTATATGTTTACTGTTATACATTAAGATGCCTTTTTCACTGTGAAAATATTTTAGTAATGTTATTATTATTTCAGTTATCCGTTAAAAAGTTGCACACATATTTTTAATTGCATGAATTGTACATACTCTTCCCTAAACTATTTTCCTAATAATCTCTTTTATTTTGAAGAGAGCAAGGTTTTTCAGGGACATATACATCATATGATAGTAGATCACCTATACCTCTCATTTCCATGCCTTAAGCTTCGGAGCTCTAGGGGCATAGTGCCTAAGAAGACATTTGACTGCTAACCAGAAAGCTGTTAGTTCAAACCCACCAACCATTCCTCGGAAGGAAAATTAGGCAATCTACTTCTGTAAAGATATTGCCTGGGAAACCCAAAGAGGGCTGCTATGAGTTGAATCAACTCGACTCAATGGCAGTGAATTTGGGGTTGTTTTTTTTTTTTTTTTTTTTTTTGAAGCTCACACAGAAAAGAAGAAGAAATCAAAGGCAGAGATTATTTTCATCTAAATTAGTGGCTCTCAAGTGTGAAATAATTTTGCCTACTAGGGGACATTTGGCACTCTCTGGACATTTTTGATTGTCACAACCTCATGGAGGAGGAGTAGTATTGGCATCTAGTGCATAGAAGCCACATCCTACAATGACCAGGACAATCCCCCCAACAAAGAATTACCTGGGAAACGTCAATTGTGTTGCTGTTGAGAAACCCTGCTCTAAATAATCACTGGGACTAAAACTACACTGGTGATTAGTAGATTCTTAACATAAATGGAGTAATGCTACTGCATCATGAGTTGAAGACAAAGAAAGACGTGTGTGAATATTGAATTAGGGGACACCACAAATGCAAGTATGTGCACATATTGAACATTTTTATGGTCTTCCCAAATTGTGGGTTTTAAATTTTTCAACTTTGGTTTATAATCATCCTCAGGAGCTTTAGAAATTGTTTCCATAGTAACAGGTTGTTTAATTCAGCTTTTACTCAATCATCAACTTGTTCCAATTTTAATACTAACATGAATTACCAGCAGAGCCAAAAGCCCTATGCCTTTACCTTCACCTGAACTTAATCTGAATACCCTTCGATTGTCCGTGGAGACACTCCAGAGATTATTTCTAAATGAAATACTTTTAAAATACAAATGAACTCTACCAACAGATCAATTGGATAAATAAAATGTGTTACATGTCTATAATGTAATATTATACAGCCATAATGAGAAATGAAGCTCTGTTGCATGCAATGACATGGATGAACCTCAAAAACATTATGCTGAGCAAAATAAATAGGACACAAAAAGACAAATATTGCATGATCTCACTCAGATTAAATGAGCAAATATATAAAAACCAAAGATAATGAATGATTATCAGAGGTGGAAGGGAGGGGAAAATGGGGAGTTTCTGTTTGGGAAGCACTGGCTTTATATTAATAGTGGTTAAATATTTTAGAAAAAGATAGCAGTAATGATGGCACAACGTGAAAAATGTCATCAATGTCATAGTGTTGTAAATGTGAAAGTCATTGTGTTGGCATATGTTTGGGTGTGTGTATTTTCACCATGGTAAAAAAAAAAAAAAAAACAGAAAAAGAATTATTCTAATTTGAAAGATTATTTGTAAAATCTCCATCCCACAGTTCTCAGGTGCTCTGCTTTTTACTTTCCAATATCCAAGAGTTGCTAAGAAAATGTTAGCAGCAAGTCCTGCTTTTGAGTGACAGGGACAAAGTTCCAAGTATGTCAGTATATAATGGGAACCCATCAGGCTTAAGCAGCAAAGGACTGACTCAGTGGCTCCATGTTCTGGGTCTGGATTCTGACAAATGGTGTCACTCAGATCTGGGTAACTATGTAAGTGAAGGCTCCCTTCCTTTAACATGCTCCTGAGCTGTGCTCTCAAACACCTGCATGCTGGCTTCCTGTGTCACTTATTCTCTAAGGCAATGAAAGAACAACACAATCCCCTCTACTAGGTCCTAAGGAAAAAAGTCACCTCATTATTTTGATTCTAAACCTTTAACACAGCTGTCCTCAAATTTAGTGAGGCTAAAAAAACACCTGGGAAGATTGTTTAAACTGCAAATTCAGCAACCCCCAGCCAAACCTTCTGATTCCTTAGGTATGGAGTAAACCCAGGAATCTACATCTTTACCAAGTACATAAGGTGAATGTGATGCAAGTGGGCTTCTGGTTAGGCTTTTAAAAACTCAGCACAATACAGCACAATAATTTGGAAAAAGACAGTCATAACGGTTGCCCAACATGATAAACTTAATCAAAGTCACTGAATTATACATATAAAAACTGCTAAACTGGCAAATGTTTTGGTATACATATTTTTACCACAATGGAAAAAAAAAAATAAAACAGTATAGAATAAAATATTTCTTTCCTCAGATAAGAAGGAAGCAAGGAAGACAGGCAGGCAGGCCGGCAGGTGGATAGATTGTTTTTTTTAATCTAATACACGAGTTTAGGACCAAACAAAAACTTGGCACAAATTAATAAAGATAAAACATACTGCTATAGGGAACAGAGGCTGCAGCATCTATTGGAATGTACATCTGGATGGAAGTGGAATGGGCCTTGTCCCTCCCTCATCTCTTCCTACCCACAAAAGCAGAGTAGTGGGCATGGCCCAGGGTCACTCAGACACAACCTGTAGCACCTCCCAGTTAAGCCAAGGCAGATGACATACAGGAAAGAACACTAGCAGTTCTCCAAAACACTCTCACAGGATGACCTGTGATACTGGGATTCTTATTTCACAAGTAGGACCACTACATCATATAATAGACTTTTCCCAATTCACATAGAAAAGGAAAACATGGTGTGTGCGCAAACTGATAGATGGCTTGTTTTTTTCTTTTTTTCAAAGTTCTTACTCTGTATCCATGTTAATTTCAGTACATACTTTATGTGTAGTGTAAGATGGCACTTGATTTAACATAGAAAATGTAATTTAAAGTTCAGTATCAATATTTTATGGGGTTTTCCACAGAAAATATTATGATTGTGAGAATTCCAACTTGTGTTCGAATTTAAAAACCACTGAGACAGATGTTCAGAATGAGAACAGGATGTGAGAAAGAAACAGGCTCTTCCTAAGATATTCTTGGAAATGGAATAGCAAGATACAAAAACCCAACAAGTCTGAAAACTGGACATGAAGAGAAAGTATTCTTTGCCAAAAACACATCAACATTAGATACACAGGCCCCATGGCACTACTTAGGGAAGCTGCCCTATAAGACCAGTCTCTGTGGACAGCTGATTGCACCCCAACAGGCATTCTGTTTTTCTTCTACAAAAATAGAACACTCGATGCCAAGTGGTGCCCCAGGCTACCAAGGATGAAGGTCCCTGCCTTACTTGCAGCTAGGTCTGACTCATTTCTAGCTGATAGAATGTAAGCAGAAGTGACTCATGAAATTCTCTGGTAGGCCTTCAGTGCAAAGGGATATGTTCTCCATTTCTTCAATTTCCTGCTCCCACTTGCTGGAATGTGGACCTGGTGGTGAGCTATTTTGACTATAAACTAAATCAGTGACCATCAAGTCAAATCTGACTCATGGCAACCCCCTGTGTGTCAGAGTAGACCTATGCTCCATAGAGTTTTCAATGGCTAATTTTTCAGAAGTAAATTGCCAGCCTTTTCTTTGGGTAGTCTCAAATCATCAACTCCTCAGTTAAGAGCCATGTGCTTAACTTTTCACACCACCCAGGGACTCATCTTGACCATACAGAATAAGAAAGACACTGACTTAAGGGAAAATGAGCAACAAGACAGAAGGAACCTGGGCCCTGGACAAGATCACAGCAGAGAGTCACCACACTTACATGGTCTATCTACTTGTGGTGGGTAAGGGGAAAAAAAAGTTCAACCTTGCCTTAGGCACTGTCATTGTGAGTCCCTATGACATCAAGCAAAGTGTATTCTCTGATTAACATGTTCCCTTCCTAATTCACCAGGCACTGAACGTACAGGGCCCTCCCCAAACCCCACTTGACTCATGGGAGTTGGACTGAACCTCAATCACAGGCTTTGTGTTCAACTCACTGAGTAGACCTCTAGGATGCACCATGACTCTAGGGTTAGATGTAACTACTCCACTGCAATCTGTGAAATCCGTATCAAACGGCCTGTTTTATCCTACCTTACCTTTCAGGGACACCCAGTAGTGCTTCCACTTCCTCCGGGTGGCTGATTCCACCTTCTTGTTCTTCTTGTGCACCAGGAAGTTCTTGACAGCCAGGGCACCAGCCTTGCGCACTGTGCCCTGTGCGGCTGTGAGCAGGATGTCTGACTGTCCAGGTGAACTCAGGGTGCCACTGCTCTGCTCGTCACTGTGCGCTGAGCCAGCCTCCTCCAGGCTCTCACTGTTGGTGGTGCTCATCTCCAGCTCACGCCGGAAGTTCTCATACACGCCCTGACGGGCCGCATCCCCAGTAGAGCTGCTGCCACTGTCACTACCCACAAAAGCCCGGCCAGCGGGAGGTGAGTAGCTGGAGTTGGTGGCATTAGAGCGTCTGGAGAGCAGGTCTGTGTCTGTGGTGGCCCCTTCGATCCCACTGTCTGCAAACTCACTGCCCTCGCCTGTGTTAACATCCTTGGGAGCAGAGAGGGAGAAAAAGAAGACATGCATCACGGTTAGAAGTAACCCTGGAGCTCCAGTCGGTCCAGCTAGGGGCTCTGTAGCAGTTACACCCACGGGGCATCACTACTCTCCACCTCTCCTGGACCAATTACTCCTCCTCACAATCCCAACTCACCCACAGAGCTGCTCAGCAAACCCAACGCCATCCCAGCATGGATGCGACCAATTTGAAATGTTCAAGAAACATAAAAGACATAAGGGCCACTTCAGAGACTTTATCATTTGTCTGACTTCAATACTTAACTAATTGGCAAATCGGCTATTGAGGCTCTCCCACTGCCATGCTGAGAGCAGCTGAGCAGCTCAGCGCCCTCACTCTCATCAGCTGCCTCAGCACACCGGGAAATTCTACAGGCTCGTTAGTGAGTTGTTCTGGAGGTAGGGGTTTACAATACATAACAACGTCTTTACAGCTGATACCTTTTGTATTTTTAATAAAGGGCCTGCTTAGAAGTCCATGTTATAATGTGGCAACTAAAAAGTTACCAAGTGCGCACCTCACCCACTCACCCAGCAAGGACCCATGTCCCAGGAGCAGGCAAGAGTCCTCATGCTTTCATCAGCTTCCCCTCTTGAAAACAAGCAGCCTCTCACTCCGCATTGTGCTAAATCAGTTTGTGGGGCCCACAGTTCCACCGTGGGCTCTCCAATTACCTTGCCCTTTCAAAGCCCGGATGCTAGGAGCCTAAAGCAAGCTACCCATTGCCCCTGGGCCAAGTGACAGCTTAGGGCAACTGCCAAGAGACTGGGGGTATCAATTCCCGGTTAAAAAACATTTGAAAGGTCCAAACCACTGCCCCTGCTCTCAAGTTGAGCATTTCCTGGACCGACAGGTCTATTCTTAAATCAGAATCTTAATTGCTTTGAAGTGCTACAGGCATTTCCATAAACAATAATTAAATAATCGTAGTAATCAAGGGAGAATGATGACAGTAGTATTGGACACAGCAGCTCAACAGTCTTATGCAGAAGAAATGAGACTTATTTTTCTCAGAAAAAGAGGGACAGAGATGTGACTGACAAAGAATAGACAGCAAGGTAATATGTGCTTTGGGGGTTTAATTTTTTTTTTTTTTTTTTTTTAGTCTTTAGTTCCCTAAACAGCTAATTATGGTTTGAAAATGTTTAGTAACAGAAAATTCTAATTTACCATAAAAATTATGCATTGACTCCATATCTCTGCTGAACGGCAACGGGGCAGAAGGAATCAAGCCACAAACTAATATTGTCCCACATAAGCCCCAGACAGACTGTGCCCCCATTTCCATGAATTACGTTTGGTCAATTCAAAGTTAGGGCCTTCGAGTACACCTCATGAATAACTAAAACTGTACAAAGCCAGGCATGAAATAAAGCGAGGACTGGGTGTGTTAGTGGCAGCAGGAGGTAGTTGAGCTTGCGTCTCAAGATCAACTCTAGTTTCAAATGGAATTTACATCCTTATGAGTCAAAGGACTTAAGAAAACTCAAAAACTCAGTCAACTCCAACTCATGGGGGCCACCATTTACGTCAGAGTAGAACTGTGCTCCACAGGGTTACACTGGATGATTTTGGGGGAAACAGACTGCCAGGCCTTTCTTCTGGTGCCCCTCTGGGTAGATGTGAACCTCCAATTTTTAAGTTAGCAGCTAAGCACATTAACTGTTCACACTACCTAGAGGCTTGAGAGGATTTAGGGAGACAAAGAAATCACAGATGTAGCTCATCTGAAGACCTCTTGGAATTACCTGCCCCACTGCCATGCTATGTGCTTCCCTGCCCTACTTAGCTACCATAAACGGTCACAAGGGACATGGACCCACTAGGTAAAAGTCCTCCACACAAAGAGGAAAATGTTGTTACCAACCCATATTTCTTCCTGACAGGGGGATTTACCAAATGCTCCCCTCTTAATGTAGGACAAAATCTGAGTAAGAAAAATTGACATTGATTATTTAAGGCAAACTTGAGTAGTAGGGAGGAGTTCTGGTGGCACAGTGAGCAAGGCATACAGCAGCTAAACAAAAGATCAGAGATTCAAACCCACCAGCCACTCCATGGAAGAAAAGAGATGAGGCAGTCTGTTTCCATAAAAATTTACAGCCTTGGAAACCCTATGGGGCATTTCTATTCTGTCCAATATAGGGTCGCCAGGAGTCGGAATCAACTTAACGGCAGTGAGTTTGGTTTGGTTTTGAGTAGCAGGAGATGAGAAGTTTGTGAGTTTTCCAAACTTCAGACTCATTTTCCTGTCTCATGTCCTATTGTGGAAGAAGGTAAAGAAGTGAGGGAATCAGCTCTAATGACTCTCTTCTAAAATGCAAAGAGATAAGACACAGGTAAGCTAAACCAAAACCAAACTCACTGCCTCGAGATCTGACTCATAGCGACCCCTCCTTGGGTTTCTGAGGCAGTATCTCTATGGAAATAGATTGTCCAACCTTCCTTCCCAGGTGGCTGGTGGGTTTAAACTGCCAGCCTTCTGATTAGCAGTCAAAAGCCTTAGGCACTATGCCCCCAGACTTCCTACAAGTAAGCTAGGGAAAGATAAACTCCACAAGCAGCATTCCTAGTTGATAAGACAAAGAATCAAGTTAGACTTACTTACCACTTAAGGAAGGAGTAAAACTCCACTGATTTCCATAGAATCGATTCTGACACATGGCAACCCCATGATTGTCAGAATAGAACTATACTCCATAGGGTTTTCAGTAGCTGAGTTTTTGGAAATAGATCACCAAGCCTTTCTTCTGACACACCTCTGGGTGAACTTGAACCCCCAACCTTTCAATCAGCAGTCGACTGCATTAATCGCCTGTACCACTGAGGGACTCCAAAACAACAGGCATCTTGCAATTCTCAAGGCTCTAGAACAGAAAGGGACCTTGCAAAGCCACCTCTTGGGTTAACAAATGAAGACTCTGGGAGCTCAGAAAATCCAAACTCTGTCTGGTAGTGGATCGAAGATTAGAACCCATGATTCCAAATACCTATTGCACCAGAACATGTTCAACTGCAGGTAGTGCTTGACCAAATTCTGTCTAAATAACTCAACACCATGCCTTCCCTTCAATTTACCAACAATGTTCCCTCTAATTTTCCCAGAAAAGGCTAAGAGATTATTCACTGATTTGCCTTGACTTGTTCATCAAAGAGCTAAAACCTGAAAAGTCGAGGGAAATGGAAGGAGGAGATAAGAGAAGCATGGGGCAAAGAGAAGCAAAAACCCAACAGGCATCAACAGCATGATTTCTTAACCTACTATACTCTCACAACTATTTGTCTCTTTACAGAATGCCCTTATTGTCTCTTATTAAACTAAGAGTTAATGCCTTAGATACTCACCTCTTCATAAGACCTGAACATCTGCTCATGCCAACTGAGGCTGTCACCTTGCAGTGGCCCAGGCTGTGTGTGCTCAACTCTGGAACGGCCACTTAACTTCAGTAAAGAAGCAATTGCTTCAGGTCAGAGACCCAATGACCCAATTGACTCTACATACTTTGGGCACACATAGTCCCGTGTAACCACTCGGGAATGTGCTCCTATCTCTGATCCAAGCAAAGACTCCTCCTGTCCCACAAGTGGTTAATCAGGCTCACATATATGTCCTGCCAGTGGTATGTGGCCCAGCCCATAAAGAAAGAGATGCTAGCTGCTGAGATGCAGCCCTTTTGTAGTAATGTTGTTAGACATGTCCCAAATACCAAGAAGCCCAGGACCCACACAGCCAGCCAGTTCAGGGCTCTAGCATCATGAGAAGTGATGGTGACAACCCACCACAGGAAGTACTCCATACCTCGGGCCTCTCACTGAGGACATCCTCCACATCCTACATACATGCAAGTGATCTCCAACTTTAGTGCAGGAAAGACTCACCTATAGTTGGGTTATGCCATCCTGATTCCCAGAGGTCCTGAGTAGTATAGACAGTTAATGTGCTTGGCTGTTAACGAAAATATTAGAGGTTCCAGTTCTGAAAGATGCCTCAGAAGAAAGGCCTGGTGATCGACTCCTGAAAAGTTAGCCACTGGACACCCTATGGAGCACAGTTGCACTCTGCTACACATGAAGGTGCCATGAACTGGAGTCAAGTTAACAGCAACTGGTGGTGGTAGGTCGAGATTTCCAAGTTCACCCCAGAAATACTTAGATAGGAGTGGGGGGTCTCCATTATTGACCACTGCCAGATGATTCTGATGCAGAAGCTTGGGACTCTTTGAAAGACACCAGCCCCTCCCAAGTCTGCACCCTAAATGCCCATCATTTTCAGATGCTATCCTAACTTAGTTACACCATCCTAACTTAGTTTCTAACAGCTCAGAAGATAAGCAGCAAAACTTGTTTCTTTCCTTCATTATGATGCAAGCTTTCCTGGTTGCCATCTTTCTGAAGGGCTCCTCCTACTTCGGTCTCAAAGACACTTCACACCGGAGAACCCTGGTTCTCCCCATACCCCGGAGCACCTGCTGAACCCCCACCTCTCTTTCCTGCAGCACTGGAATCCGGAAGACTAACACCAAGCAACACTCCCACAGGATCCTCAGCTGCCTTTGCCGTGAACATCTGCAAGGTATATTCCTTCTTATCTAGTTAAATATCTTACATTCTACTCTGTCCTGAGAGCTCTGGGGGATGTAGTGCTTAAGGCATCTGACTGCTAACCAGAAGGCTGGTGGTTCAAACCCACCAGCCACTATTTGGAAGGAAGATTGGGCAATCTACTTCTGCAGAGATACTGCCTCGGAAACCCAAGGAGGGGTCACTATGAATAAGAACTAAGTTTTAATCTGTCCTAGAATAGTTAACCAAAATAATGCATCTTAATCAGAAAGTCAGAGGAGATCATGAGAAATGGTGAGGCCTGAGCTAGACAGAGAAATAACTCCCAATATGGTTCACAGCCCACACAGATTTCTTGAAAATATCTCAAAATAAAAGATCTCATGCAGAAACACTCTACTTCAGAGCTCCAATTATAAGCCACATTCATAAGGGTGAAGAAAAAATAAAAAAAAAAAAAGCAATTGTCACCAAATTGATTCCAACTCATAGTGTTCTATGAGTGTTAGAGTAAACTATGCATCATGGGGTTTTCAACAGCTAATCTTTCAGAACTAGATTGCCAGGCCTTTCTTCTGACACACCTCTGGGTAGACTCGAACCTCAGACCTTTTGGTTAGCAGCCAAGCACATTAACCATTTGCACAAAGGAACTCTTAAATCCTGCTCTCCCAAGATAAATCCTCCCAAGTCAGATTTTCAGAATGTATTCATCAAATTCTACTGCATTGACAATTTCCTAAAATGAATGTATCCATTTCCCTATTAGATACACAAGTGGCCAACTGCAGCCCCAAATAGTCAACAGCTGCTGGGTAAGAATTTTCTTAGCCATTTTAGCTGGACAGCAAATGCTTAAAGGAGCTCCCATCTAAAATGGGAAATGAGAGGCAAATTCAAAGTTTGTTTTCACTCTCATGAAAACCGAAGGATCACCCAACCTGTTGTTGGTGGTGTTAGGTGCCATCAAGTCGACTCTGACTCATGGCGACCCTATGTACAACATAATGAAACACTGCCCGGTCCTGTGCCAGTCTCACAATCTTTGCTATATCTAAGCCCGCTGTTGCAGCTACTGTGTCAATCCATCATGTTGAAGGCCTTCCCCTTTTTCATTGACCCTCCACTTTACCAAGCATGATATCCTTCTCCAGGGAATGGTCCTTTCTGACAACATGACTAAAGTGGGTCAGACGAAGTCTGGCCATTCTCGCTTCCAAGGAGCATTCCGATGTACTTCTTCCAGGACAGATTTGTAAGTTCTTCTGGCAGTCCATGGTAATTTCAGTATTCTTCACCAACACAACTCAAAAGCATCAACCCTTCTTGGGTCTTCCTTATTCATTGACCAGCTTTCAAGGCATGTGAGGTAGTTGAAAATACCACGGCTTGGGTTAGGTGCACCTTAGTCTTCAACGAGACGTCTTTGCTCTTTAGCACTTGAGAGAGGTCTTTTGCAGCAGATTTGCCCAACCTGAGTGTGGACTGATGATATATTGAAGTTAGCTCCAGGCGTTTTGACAGGAGAATGACAAATACTCTAGGGGACAGGTTTTCTGTATTAATGATGTGGGATATAATTTTGTAAAGGTAACTAGCCACAAAGTACAAGGGCCCTGGGACAATTCAGGGATCAGCAGGATCATTTGGCCACTTGAAGTTATATAAAGTCAATGGAATTAGAAACTGTTGTTAGTCACTTCATTTAATTTCCCTGATGGATAGAGCTTAGCTATAATATACCTATGCAGAGGACCTAAATATAGTACAGAAGAGGAGTTTGCTGAATTTCAAAGTAGGAAAGGAATTTTGACCTGCAGAAGCCTTCAATTAGAATAGTCTCTGCCTTGCTAAATTCAAATATATGCTTCCTTTGGTTTATCATCTTCTTATCAGCCCCCAAAATATAAGTACCTCCCCAATACCCCTTCACATACAAATAGCACCTTTGGTTTTCATATCTCCCTTGGTAATCTGAGTATTAAAAAAAAAAACTCATTATTCTGACTGATGGTGAGCCAGGCATTACTGTGGTGGTTAAGTTTATGTGTCAACTTGGCTGGGCCTGGGCCCAGTTGAGTGGCTGGGCAGCTGGATGTAGTATTCCCCATGATGAGACTGGTAATCAACTCCATGGTGGAATCTACTGTGAGCAGCTGAGTAGCTACCTTTGGGTATGTGGTCTGCTTCCTATATATAAGGAGAAGCTTTGAGAATGGTCTCTAGCCTATGGCACACTTGGACCCTGCATGTAGCCATGTCGTTGCTCAGCAGCCTGCTATGCTCTGCCAACCTTGGGACTTACAGTGGACTTAAGTTAATGGCCTGCCATGTGGTTTGGTAACATCAGGACTGTGCCTTTTAACTTGTCAACCTTGGGCTTCTCAGCCTCAGCAGCTAGTAGCTGTCTGAGTGAAGAAATGCCTCTAGCTCCAGTGGACCAGGAGCAGGAGGCAGAGCTGGACCCCAAGGTTGAGGGGCTTTTACCTATCCTCTAGAGCCTGGCACTTTGAACTTGGACTTAAAGCCTCCAAAATGTGAGAATAAACTCCTGTTTGTTTAAGCCATACCATCTGTGGTATATTCTTGTCAGAGTGGTACTAGGTAACCAGAATAATAACACAGTAAAACTGCTCCACAGGTTTTTCTTGGCTGCAATCTTTAAGAAGTAGAGTGGCAGGCCTTTCTTCCACAGTGCTGCTGGGTGGAGTCAACTGCCAACCTTGAGGCTAGTAGCTGAGCACAAACTGTGTGCACCACCCAGCTACCTCTAATCTGAGTATCACAAGTATCAATTCTAAGCAAGTTATTTAATCAGTTTGTGCCTCAGTTTCCTCAACTGCAAAATGGGGACAGCAGCAGTATCTATTTTATAGGATACTCTGTAAGATGCCATGAGAGTGAAGGAGCTAACTCAGGAAGTGTCTAGAACTGTGTCTGGCACATAATAACCAGTCAGCCCTGCTTGCATCTCAAGGAAAGGCACAGCCTGACTCAGTTATTAGCTTCCCATTCCAACATGGAATACTGCAGCCCAGGAAAACTTGGGGTCTCATAGGAAAAGCAGCTAGGCAGACCAAGGCTCATGCGAATGATCATGAATTATCTTTTAATTATTTTCTCATTTACAAAACAACATAATAAACAAACCAGTCATGTTTTTTTACACTGTAAATGAATAACAAGCAATGGCGCTAATAATTGCCATGCCTAATTTGCTAGAAATAGCACAGTGTCAGTTTTCCATCATTCTAAGGCTCTTTTTTTTTCCTTTTGGTATGTGTGTGTGGAGGGGAGTTTCTATTCAGATGTGCAGTACCTTTTTGAATTTTCAGTCCTAAAGTTTGTAACTTCTACCTGCTTAGCTTTCCACTATTAGTCCCTCCTTACACACATTTCAAGACATTTCTAGAAAGTGCCTCTATTTTCCCTCTCTTTCCTTTTAACTTTGCCACACCCATTCTCTTTACTCTAATGTTTCCCAATGGGACTTACTCACCATATCTCTCAATTCGCAACCACTGGAAGCAAAGTTCTTCCTGTTGCCAAAAAGGACACAGAATTAAGGTGGCAAAAGCTTAAAATTGTGCTTCAGGTAATTCCTAACTGGAGAGTATTTTATGTCTAAGTTAAGTGAATCATCTCCTCTCCTTTTGTCCGTTTTTCTAGGTATGTGCCTCAAGCCTTGTAGTCATCCTTCCCCTCCCCCTTCTAAACCAAGGGGGGGAAAAAAAAGGGGGGGGAAGAAAGAAAAAACAGTTGCCATGGACTCAACTCCAACTCATAGCAACCCCATGTGTATCAGTGTAGAACTGTCCTCCATATGGTTTTCAACGGCTTCCCCTCGCCCCCCAGAAGTAGATCATCAGACTTCTGGGTATACTTGAACTGCCAACGTTCTGGTTAGCGGCTAAGTGTGTTTAACTGTTTGTACCACTCAGGGACTTACCTTGCTACTCCATGTTAGATACCCAGTTCCTTTTCTTCCCTTTTTGCCACATTGCTGGTTCAATAATGTTTCTCTCTTCTATCTTCCTCCCACTACACTAATCCATCTCACACACCACGGCTAGGTAATTTTCCGATAGCAACATCAAGGGCTCCTAACACTATAGTCCCAGGCCTTAGAAAATGCCCAGCAGTAATATTGGAGCTCTGGATGCATGCTACCCCAAATGCAATTGAAAAATTCCCCTCAGTGCATACTCCCAAACTTTCCTGCTTCCAGGAATAGTTATCCTTGAAGGCTCAGCTCAAGTCCCCCTTTTCCCCATTCTCTCTCCCTCCTCCAATTGCCATGTCAACCTCTCTACAGTATCCTCAGCCCAACTCTGTTCCAGCAACCTTGATCTCCTACTCATCAGGCATGCTCCCACTTTACAACTCAAAATCTAACTTTCTCACCTCCTTCAAAAGGCCTGCTTAAGTCTGGGGTTGGCCAAACCCAACCACCATATTTGAATTGCCACCTGCAAACTCCCACTACCGGATCTCTCTCACCTTGCTCTTTTTTCTTCCACAGCCTATAATTTCTTTATTATGCTAATTGTTTTCCACATACAACTCCTTTTCAGCTCAAAAGCTCAATGAGCTCAGGGATCTTTTCTCCTTGATGGATCGCAAGCGCCAAGAATAACAACAGGCATGTGGTAGGCACTTTGTTGAATGAATTAACTGCTGTTCACTTTCCACCACAATCTCAAAACAAGAAAAACAGTTCCTCATAGAATGTATTTAGTTGGATAAGAATTTTAAACATTCAGTTTGCATTCAAATAAAGATAAGGTAAGAAATCAGTTCTAACTATAGAACAGATTTGCAACCTTTAAGCATCCAGGGTTATCATGACTTTTGTGACTACAACTAGACTTGGTATGAGTTATTATTTTTTTTCTTTAACTTTTTCAAAAGTAGAGAAGAGAGTACATTAGGCTATCTATGGCCCAAATTAGATATTAAGTTGGGAGTAGTTCAAAGCAATGCAGGTTCAATGACAAAGTGAGGAACTTGTCAGGTGTTTCTAAGCTCTCTACTGGAGGCAGCGGAGACCATGTCAGACCTTCATAGAAGGCCAGTTTCATGGCCACATCCAAGATGATCTCCTGTTCCTACTCAAAGGGCTCTTAGCTCTGATCCCAGCCCTTTTTCCTTCTAGGATCAATGACCCCACAATTTCAGTCAAGAAGCACAGGCTTTCCTCTCTTCAGGTACTAAACTAAGAATGTGATTTTCAAAGGACTGAATTTTTCCAACTTATATTGCTATAAGTGAGAGGGTCTCCAGGTATGGGTTAGGGATCCCTGAGATATTTTCAATAAAGTTCTCCCTTTTCCAACTCCTCATAAAACCCTTGCCATCAAATTGATTCCAACTCATAGTGACCCTATAGGAGAGAGCAGAATTGTCCCATAGGGTTTCCAAGGCTGCAAATCTTTATAGAAGCACATTGCCACATCTTTCTCCCACAGAGCAGCTGGTGGATTCAAACCACCAATCCTTCATGTGGCAGCTGGGCATTTTAACCAATGTGCCACCGGGCTCCTCAATCCCCCATGAGGCCAGATATTCCTCATATACTCCAAACTGAAACGCCATTATGGCAAGAGAGTGAACACAGAAGCAGATATGAGACTCTAGTTGTGTTCTGTTAAGCAACAAGTCATAGAAATTTACAAAACTATAAAACAATGACTCTCTTTATATATATATATATATTTTGTTGTTGTTGTTGTTGTTGTTGTTGTCGTCGTTATGTGCCGTAGAGTCGGCCTGACTCATAGCGACCCCTCCTTGGGTTTCCGAGGCAGTATCACTACGGAAGTAGGATTGCCCAACCTTCCTTCCGAGGAGTGGCTGGTGGGTTTGAACTGCCAGCCTTCTGGTTAGCAGTCAAGTGCTTTAGCCACTATGCTAGGAGCTCTGGTAGCATAGTGCCTAAGGCACTTGACTGCTAACCAGAAAGCTGGCGGTTCAAACCCACCAGCCACTCCTCGGAAGGAAGGTTGGGCAATCCTACTTCCGTAGTGATACTGCCTCGGAAACCCAAGGAGGGGTCGCTATGAGTCGGGGCCGACTCAATGGCAAATAACAACAACAACAATATATATATATATATATATACACACACACATATAAATACATATATTTTAATTTTAGAAACTAAACTACAGGTATGTATCATTTACTGTCCACAATACAGTCTGTGAAATGGAGCATTATGTGATCTGGACACTGTGCAAACACCCTATTATCTACTTAGCAAACAGACCTGACTAAAATTGCCAGCAATAGAATAGCATTCACTGATCTTGACTTTCATGTTAATAACCTTTTGTTTCACTTCCAAATTGATACTTCTCCTTTGCCTCTTGGTGCTGCTATCACTAGCATGTTTGGGAGCCATGGTGCACATCACAATAATATTTTTGTAAGAAAATTAAACAGAGAGATATTGCTACTCAAGAGATGCATGATACACAAGGCTGGATGCTGCTGCCTACAAGTCAAAGCATACACTGTTAAATGGTAAACTTTTCATTTGTAAGTAGGGAAAGTTCACATTAAAATAAAGATAGAAAGCATAGGACAGTTCATGCATACACCAGTTAACACAGGTGTTTATTATGACTGTCAAGACATATGTATTATAGCTTATATATGTACCATTATATGGCAGGCAGCCCAATCACTTTGCATACAAGAGACATGAAATACTTGTGTTGTGTGGGAAGCAGCTGCTTAGCTACATCTAATTACATCCAATTTGGTTCTCCCATCAGGATTTCTGAACTCTACTATAATCTTATGACATATATTCACTCGGATGCTTGAACAGACATGCAGCGTGAGACTGTATTTTAAAAGTTAATTATGTGCACATGTAATAATAAGTTTATTGCTGCTATTTTTAAATGAATTAAATAATTTTTCAAATTTGTTTTAATTTATAATATGATATATGTTTGCAGATATAACCTACATGAACAGAAGCCCTCTGGAGCCAGAAACAGGGGTCGCTATGAGTCGGACCAAACTCGACAGCAGTGAGTTTGGTTTTTGTTTTTTTGGAAAAGGGTCCTGAGAGCAAAGCATCTGACACCAGATGACAGAAACCATCCTTCAACTACCCACCCCACCTTCTCACCACTCCCTAAAATGACCCTGGCCTACTGATTTGGGTGAAGGAAAGGTCAATGTACCAATGTGAGTGATCAACACGGTGGCATCGAGGAAGAGGAAAACAAAGAGAGGTGCATGGGAGGTACAGACAACAAAGATGAACGCTTTTGTACATACAGTATTGCCTTTTCAATGATGGCAAACATTGATCTATGGGTAGACAGATGGGTGGACAGGCTGAATGATAGGTATGGCTATCCAGGGGGGAGTGTGCCTATGACTATGTATAGGGTTGGCAGACAATGTTTCTACAAGAGAATTTTTCTGTTCTGTAAGAATAGTAAAGCTGACAAAGGACAAGGTTGTAGTCACCTCTTGGCCACAGCCAGCTACTCAGAGGGAGCAAGTAGTTGGACCTGTGGGCTCATGACCATGGTCACAGGGGACATCAAGCTCAATCTGCATAACATACTACACAAAAACAGTGTTCCACATCCTACTTTGGCAAGTAGTGACTGGGATCTTAAAAGCATGCAAGTGGCCATCTAGATGCAACAATGGGTCTCTCCTTGTCCTGAGCAAAGAAGAACGAAAAAAACCAAAGATGCATGGAAACAATTAGTCCAAGTGACTAGCACACCATGCAATCCTCAGCCTATATGACTATGAGACCCACTAGAAGGGGGATCCATGTAAGAGATCCTGGATAGAGTAGAAGAACAATGTGGAATAAAACTCAAAATCATTTAAAAAAAAAAGCGGGGGGGGGAGGGGGACCAGGTTTGCTGGTCTGATAAAGCCTGGTGGAACCCCTGAGACTATGGCCCCTAGCTGCCCTTCAGGTCTGGAATTGAATCCACACCTGTGGCTTCCAGCCAAACAAAAGACAGCCATATGAGCTGAACATTTACAACAGGCAGATACACTCCTTGGAGAGATCAACAATGGGAGAATAGAAGGGCTGTGTATGCACAGGGAGACAGCGCGGTGGGCAGGAGTGCATGGGAGGGAAAGGCACGGGGAGGAGGTAACTATGAGGAGGAAGTGGGAGGGGAGCTGTTGTACTGTAGGAAGCTGAAGTCAATGTCATGAGACAAAGTGTATGTGAGCTGCTGTATGGAAAATGAATGTTCTGTAAACTTTCACCCAAATCACACAATAAAAATTTAAAGAAATAAAAAAAGACCTCGACCAAACAAGCTAGACATTCCTGTTGAAAACTGATGGGAAAACTTTCAAAATAAATATCTCTTAGCTTTCTCAGATGCCAGGAAAAAAAAAATAAATAAATGAAGAAGAAAGTGAAAAAGGACCATCAAACAGAAGAGAAAGGAGAAGGGAAGGAGAGGGCTTTTGTTTTATTTATTTATTTTTAATGGGTTTTGCACAAAAATTTTGTGTTTCATGAAGAAGTAAACTGAGGTTCTTAACCAGAAGCCTGTAGATGGGCTTTGGGGGAGTCACATATTCCCTGAAACTGTATCTAAAAGGGTGGTGCATGTATTTCTCTAAGGTTCACATTTTCCATCCAATTCACAACAGAGTTTGTGACCAAAGGTTAAGAAATCACTTGGCTGTCTCTGTCAATTATCAGAGGTTAAGAATCACTTGGCTGGCTGTCTCTGTCAATTATCAGATCAGGGGATATACTTATTTTGAAACGTCAACAGAATACTTCTAGGAAGCCTAAACTCTACTCTCTTCTAATAATGCTTCACTAGTTGTCTTGCTAAAATCACCAAGTTCTCTTAACTTGTTGTTGTTGTTAGGTGTCTGTAAAAATGGTGACCTCCTTGAACTTCACAAAGGTGAGAGAGAGAGAGTGAGAGAGAGAAAGAAAGAATCCGTACCAGCATCAACAGCTCAAAGCTGATTCCTATGAAGTGGGTGAACATACTTCTACCCTCTAACCTTTTTACCAATTCTGATACCATACCCCCATACACACACACACACACACAAACACACATACACACACAGAGTACTCTCAATTTCTCTGCTTGGTTTGTTAATTCATTGCAATGGTGACACAGAACTTACAGACAATACTCATGATCATAGATTTACTAGGGAAGGAACAAGTTACAATTCAGCATCAAGAATGTCCCAATTCTTCAGTCAGGACAGCTTCTTCTCGGCTGTTCCCGCAGGCTGGCCTCTCTCTGGACCTCAAACTCTTTGTTCGTTGGCCCCTTGTCTTCTGCCCTCCTCAGGCAAGTGTTACACAGCAATTCAGCTCCATCAATAAGTGCCAGGAGGAACCTCACTCCACCAGTAAGCCTCAGCCCAAAACCGCTCAATGCCCTCCATGGGTAGGAGATCCTAGCTCTAGCAAGTGCCCAGAGGCAGCCCTATTCTGCAAGAAAGCCTCTTGCCCAAAGGTTCTCAGCTCTTCTGTTCCATGGTTGACACCTACTGTAGCTGCCTCACTCCATGGGATGGGAAGTCCACTGAACCATCTCACATTGGTCTCTCAGTTCTGCTGCTGTTTCTCTGTCACTGCTTCTCACCATCTCACACCATCTCTGGTGTCACAGCTCTCTGCCTGCTGGGTCTAGGAGGTTCTCAGTGCAGGGACCCCGAGTCCAAAGAATGCACTCCACTCCTGGCTCTTTTTTCTTGGTGTTAGTGAAGTCCTCCTCTAGGATGGCTCATCTTAAACTAAGAGGGATAGCAAAACTGACCAATCCCCTTTGTTAGGGTTCCATATACCTTATTTCCATGGTTTCACCCCTATGAGTGTTCCATGCATGTTACTTGCACTAGCAGCAAGCTGTCTAATCCCCTTGGTGGGTCACATGCACAGTATTTGCATAGTCCCACCCAGTCAATATATGGGAGTCACAAAGACTATGACTGGAAGGGCCATTATTAGGTAATTCACTCTACCATGGTATCAAAAAGAGAAAGCATCAAAAATGGACCCTTTTAGCTTGGGACCATAGTCCCAGAGGACATCAAGCTCAATTGGCATAACATACTACACAAATCATTGTTCCACCTTCTACTGTGGCTAGTAGCAACTGAGATCTTAAAAGCTTGCAAGCTGCCATGTAGATGCAATGATGGGTCTCTCCTCGCACAGGGCCAAGAAGAATGAAGAAAACCAAAATTCATGGAAACAATCAGTCCTAGCAACTGGTATACCATCCGATCTGCAGCCTATATGACTACGAGACCAGAAGAAATAGATGGTGCTCGGCTACTACTGTCAACCACTTGGAAGAGGATCTTTGTAGGAGATCCTGGATAGACAGGGGGAACAATGTGGAACAAAACTCAAAATCATTTGGAAAAAAAAAAAAAAATTGGGAACAGGTTTACTGGCCCGATGGAGCCTGGTGGAACCACTGAGACTATGGCCCCTAGCTGTCCTTCAGGTCTGGAATTGAACACACACCTGTAGCTTCCAGCCAAGCAGTAGACAGGCATACTAGTTGAGCATTTATCTGAGGTAGATACACTCCTTGGAGAGATCAAGTAAGAGAGAAAGAAGGGCTGCTCAGGCACAGAGAGACAGCTCAGGGGGTAGGAGTGCATGGAGGGATGGTCACAGGGAAGCGGTACCTATCGGGAGGAAGTGGGAGAGGAGATGTTGCATTGTGCTAAATAGTGGTCAATGTCATCAGACAAAGTGTATTTGCTCTGCAAATTTTCACCCAAATCACAATAAAAATAAAAATTAAATAAATAAATGGACCCTTTTAGAGTTATCTTGCTTATTTATCTCTCTCACTAACTACTAGTTTGTGCTATACCAGTAAGCAGTTATTATACTCTTTTAGTCATCAAGTCTTTTTTTGCTCCTGTACCTAATTGAGGGTTTTGATCTTAAAATCTGAGGATACTTGAGCTGAAACCTGTTCAAGTGTAAGGAGAAAGGATCCTAGTCAATGAGTCAGAAGACCTGGATTTCAATCTTGTTCTGAGACCTTGTCACCTAATCTCATTCATCTGCTCCTTTACTGGAAAAATAACAGGGTTAAGCAGAGAGATGATCAGTGAAGATCTTGCAATTCCAGAGTTGGTGACTCTAAATCACAATGAAATGAGTCTTAGCCAGTGGTCAACAAAATCTGGAGCTCTGGTTGGGAACTCTGCTCTATCCTGTTCCTACTCCACACAACAGTGCAAAGATTTTCTGAGAATGCTCAAGTGGGAAACCACTTAGTCAACCAATACCAAGCTAATGGCAAGTGCTACATTCCAGTTACTGGCTTAGACGGGGATCCAGTAGTTGTATTCCCAAGACTACAGTTCCTTGGGATGTTTTCAGTACATCAGCTCCATTTCCTTTCATCTCTTAAATAGATGACTGAAGCTCTCCTCACAGTTATAACCAAAGTCTCTAAGCCGAAACACAGAACCTGGCTGAGAAGTTGGTTGCTCTATCAAATGGCAGTATTCTCTACCTCCTCTACCTCCAACTCACCCATGAAACATCTCAGAGGCACAAGAGTGCTGAACTCTAGAACCTCAAACCAGATCTCACCATTGTGACTAATAATCATGACTTACTGAGCATCTGCCATGAGCCAGACACTGTGCCAGGAGCCTCACCTTCATTCGCTCATGTAATCTTCACATCAGCTTCACATGATGTGAGCACAGAGACCCATCTAGGATCAAAAACCAACAGGTAGATAACAGAGCTACCTACCAACTAAGTTGCTGTCAAATCAATTCTAACTCATGTTGATCCCATATGTGTTAGAGTAAAACTATGCTCCATGGAGTTTTCAATGGCTCAGTTTTCAGAAGTAGATCACCAGGTCTTTCTTTTGAGGGACCTCTAGGTGGACTTGAACCTACAAGCTTCCAGTGAGCAGCCAAGGGTGCTAACCATTGGCACCACCGAGAGACTCCAGTAACAGAGCTAGAACTCGCAAACTCAGATCTGTTGGAATTCGGAACTACCCAGGCTGACCCCTCCTCCTCTATCTGCTGATCTTAGGAAAGCAAGAGCATAGTTTGGGCCTAAAACTAGCTGCCTATCAATTAAATGCAAGAGGCAACTTATGCATTTCTTCAGAAATCACTGGTGCCCTGGTGGTGCACTGATTAAAGCGCTCGGGTGCCGGCTGAAAGATTGGTAGTTCAAAACTACCAGCAATTCCATGGGAGAAAAATGTGGCACTCTGCTTTTGGAAAGACTGCAGCCTTGCAAACCTTATGGGACAGTTCTATTCTGTCCTATAGGGTTGTTATCACTCAGAATCTACTCAATGCCAGTAGGTTTGGTTCAGTTTGCTACAGAAATCAATAAAAGCAAGCTCTGCTTCAAGTGGTATGAGTAAAACCCCTGACAAATGCATAACAGACTGAGTTGCAATGCAAAGTTTTATGTGTGGGACATGAGCACACCTACACACATGCTTGACTGCTAACCAGAAGGCTGGCGGTTCAAACCCACCAGCCACTCCTCGGAAGGAAGGTTGGGCAATCTACTTCTGTACAGATACTGTCTCAGAAACCCAAGGAGGGGTCGTTATGAGTCAGGGCCAACTCGAGGGCACCTACTAATAACAACAACAACACACATGATCAAATATACAAATTAAATAATCCTGATACATTTACTGGGTACCAGATACTGTGGCACCTAATAAAGCAAAACAGCCAAAGCTATTGCCATCAAGTCAATTCTGATTCATGGTGACCCCACATGTTACAGAATAAAACTATTCCATAGGGTTTTCTTGGATGTGACATTTACAGAAGCAGACTGCCAGGCCTTTCTTCCACAGTGCCACCAGATGTTTCAAACTGCCAACCTACTAGTGATTAGTAGCCAAGCACAAAAAGGAAAATATAAACTCCACTACCTTCAATTTCAGTAATATACCCAACTACTGAACATATACAAAAAAACAGGAAAAATGATCTAGAACTCTTTTTTGATTATTTTCAAATCAAACCAAAGGTTCACATTATATTTCAAATAAAAGAGACTTTCTTCCAAGCTTAGAGGCCATGCTTTTGGGCCAAATGTCTGCTAAGAAATCTTTCTGGCGAGTAAAACTGCTGACAGGACAATTACAGATTCAACTACATCACAGGGCAGATGAGGAGACTTTATCATCTATGATCCAAGCTCGCTGGAAAGGTCCCCTGGGTCATACACTTTTATCGAAAAGAAAAGACTTATTTTCAAGGAAGTTTCCACACCCACTGCCTCTTAAAATACACGATTTGGGCTCTCAAGAAACGCGTTGGATGAACACGCCAAACTAAGACAACGAAGCGTGGGTGGACAGATAGTGTTGTGCATACATAGTTCTGGGGTTTGTTTGAAATCATTAAAGAGCCTCACTCAACATATAAAGTCAATGTAAAAAAAGACTCCATAAAATACTTCCATACACATGATCCCCCTTGGTTCCCCTAAGGACCCAGACTAAGGCTGGCATCATTCCCAGGGACAGCAAGATTGAGTGACTTGCCCAAGGTCACCTGATTCTAGCAGCCAAGCAAGGACGCAAATGAATTTCTTGTGATTCTTTGTCTACTGTGCTTTGCATTACATTAAGCAGCCAAAGAAGTGACTTTATGAGACACCACATTTAGATGATCTCACTTACATACATTAACAATGTTAAGAAGGCCAAAGGAAGGAAATTGTACATAACAATCGCATGTGACAGTTTTCCATGGCAGGGTCTCTGAAGAGAAGAATTGCTTTGTCACTCTTCTGTCTGATTGCAGCCATGGGCTCAAGGGCCCTCTCCTCAATCAGTGGAGTGTGAGAGTAAACAGAGGCCAGCCCAACACCAGTATTGGACACATGGAGATAGGGAAGCACATTACAACCAGGCACCCCTCTCAAATCTTCCTTAGAATCTGTGCTAACTTATCATTATTCCAGGTAGAAATAAAAGTCACAGGTGATGTATCTTTTTAACAGCCAACCATATCAACCACCGTTTGCCCCCTTCCAAAGGCCATCTCTTTGCATCAAGCCTGAAATGACAATCTGACAGAGCCATCGGTGCTTTACAGGTGGCCATTTCATAGGCTACCTAACCCACATGGCTCTTCAACCTGCCAGCGCAGGGGTAACCCTTACAAGGTAGGCAGAGGAGCATAGGGATCCTTCTGTTACACAATCTCGCTTCAGAAGAGAGATAGCTTAAAACTCAGGTAGTGCATCAGATGCAAGCTTCACACTCACCTCCTCAAACTACAGACTTCATCTTTTAAATATCTTTGTTTCTATAACACAAGATATTGGTATAATTTCCCCAGAACCCTTGGCTAATACGATACCATTAAGAAAAGAAAAGAAAAGAAAGAACACTACACAAAAACAAACAAAAACCACTGCCACTGAGCTGATTCTGACTCATAGTGACCCAACAGGACAGAGTAGAACTGCTCCATAAGGTTTCCAAGGCTATAAATCTTTACAAAAGCAGACTGCTCTGCTTCATCTTTCTCCCACAGAGCAGCTAGTGGGTTTGAAGGACTGACCTTCTGGTTTGCAGCCAATGTTTTAACCACAGTGCCACCAGAGCTCCAAACACTACAACTACCAAATTCTCCTTTACTGGCTGCTTCCTGTGTAACAGACACTAACGTTTCACATAAGCTATTCCACTCCATTCTCTCAAATAACCTATTATTCACATTTCACAGATGAAGAAATTAAGGCTTGTTGTTGTTGTTATGTGCCATTGAGTCGGACCTGACTCATAGCGACCCCTCCTTGGGTTTCCGATGCGGTATCACTAAGGAAGTAGATTGCCCAACCTTCCCAATGTTATAAGGTAAGAAGAGTGAAGCCAGGATTCATCTCAGGACAGCCTGGTTCTGGCACCATCAGCAAAAGCTGCCCTCAATGAAGGCTGGAGTCGAATGCCAATTTTCTTTGCTCTCCCCACACCCTCAAAACCAACTGCTCTTCTATATCTGCCCGTTATATTTAGACCTCCATTATCTGACTTACAATGGAGCAAAGTCAGAGGGTACGGCACCATCCCCTCACAGTGGGGTCAGAGTACACCTACTTCTTTGCTAGTCACCCAGGTGACTGATACGCACTTTAGGGCAAATGGGTCCAATCTAGGTTTCTAACCAGAAGTACAAACACAAAAACCATCTCCCGAGCTTCAACACAAACCAAGACTTCCTTTCTACAAGAAACAGTAGAACCAGAAAATAACTGAGATGTACAGAATTGATTGACATTTTATTACTTTTTAGTTCTAATTAATTACCAATTAAGGTAATGACTCCTCCTTTTACTGGTAAGACACTTTATTAAAGAAATCTTTTTAAAATATTTGTACACCCACTCTCTTAAGCACTAGACCCCAAAATAGTCAGGTTAAGTATCTTTGGACCCATTTTTCACTATAAGTCAGAGTTTGCACAAGGTCAAACAACTAGGCTGGCTGCAGAGTAGGAACTGGTCCCACCCAGGTTATTCCTTCCACTATGCATCCCTCTTGAGACGAGGCTGGCCGGTCATGCAAGGAACAGGAAATTGAAATGGCTCCTGTTAAGGCAGAAAGGCTGCCAACTGGTGAGAGAAGGGGACAAATGACCCACACTCACCATGAATTAAAAATGCCTCCTCAAACAACCTTCCAACCAACCGCTACCCACCTGCTGTGCTGAAGGAATAAATTCCCAGAACACACAACCCACCATCCCTGTTTGCTCACTGAAAGGACCACACTATAAAGAAAGCTTTGAGTGAGTAAGATGCTCTTCAAGAACTGAGTTGTAGAGGCAGTTTTGCGAACTGAACTTATCAGCTTGATTCCTACTCGTAGCATCCCCCCACCCTTCTCTAATCCCCACCCCTTAACCACAGCACTGTAAGAAGGGGGGAACCTGAAAAGAGACAAATCCTCAGAGATGCAGTACCCATTGAAACAGCCACCAGGCAAACAGGTTAAAGCCCAATCAAAAGATGGGAGTCTTACAAGAGCAAAGTCATGCACTGAGAAAGCCATGCACCGTATCTAAAATATTGAAACCGGTTCCAATCACTTTACCTGAGTTGTTTTTGCTCTTCTGCCTTGCATGCTGTTGCTATGGCTAATTTGTGGGTTGGTGGCACCTTCAGAAAGACAGTGAGATTTCCTACAGGGAAGTGTGTTATAATTACTGTATGGAGCAGTCTCTTCAGCAGCAGCTGGTGGCATCTTATGGTTTGCAAGATCTGGGATATCAGATACCAAATTCCGACAATAGCCTGTAAGTTTGCTCCTTGGCCCCCCGTTTGCCGTCACCCCAGAGTTTTTCTGAGTGTACAAGTCACCCAAGGAGTTGGCACGCTGACAGGCGCTGAGCTGCCGTGGGCTCACCCGAGTTTCCATCCCCCGAGCCTCCTCGCAGTCCTTCTCTTCGGCAGAACCCAAGATTTCTTCGTTGCTTGTTAAATGTTCTTGGCTCAGATCAGAGAGTGAGAATTCCAGGCTGTCCTCCCGCCAGATGTCTGCAGATTTGGAGCGTTTCTTCTTAAAGCTTGCGGTCTCCATGAAAGTGGGCCCGTTGGATGTATAGGGATGCTGCCTCCTGCCACCCTCAGCCAAATATGTAGCGTCATCCCCGTAAAGCCTGCTCTCCTCGGAGTCTGGCATGCTCTGCACAGAGGCTGCGGTGAGGACGATGCTGCTGTCAACGCTGGGAGTGACAGACGAGTCGGTGTAGGAGACGGGTCTCAAGCCCATATCCACACGGTCCACCCAGATCGGGCTCCCAAAGTCCTCTAGGGTGCCCTCTTGGGAGAAGGGCTCCAGCCCATTTTCAGCCAGGGACTGGGGGATGCTCGGAGTGCTGCTGGACCGGGTGCTGACTTCGGAGTTCCTGTGGATCACCTTCCCTGAGGAGGCGTGCCGTGTGCGTCGTGTCTTGTGCGAGAGGCGCAGTGAGCGGGACGTGTGCTTGCGCCCCAGGCTGGCATGCTTTTCTCCATAAAACGCATGCTCCGCATTTTGACTTTCTGCGTTTCCCATGGTTTTATGGTCTGTCACAAAGAAAAAAAGGAGGGAATTAAATTGAGTCACTAACAGGGACAGTGTACTTGAACTCAGTATGGAGCATGTGGAGGTCTGGGAGATGACAGCATACTGTCCTGTGTGCACCTGGTAGGTAACCTGGGTTCCCACACTGTAGCAGGTAGGAACTAATGTCATTTGCTCAGACTGCCACAGAGATTTTAAAGAAGAGCATAAATAAGGTCATTAGAGAATTAGACTTTTCAAGAGAGTAGATGCCCATAGGACACAGGATAGTTTTGTTTTAGTGGAGCTGGAAAACTGAAGGTTCCTGCTTTCTTTTGAAACTCAGTAAATAATGAAGTTCTACTCCTTTCCCAAAATTAAAAACTCTAAATGTAAAAACCAAGGTGTCAGTCAAAGGACTGACTTTTTGTTTGAATATCCATATATTGCTGTTGTTACTTGCCCTTGGGTTAGCCTCTAACTCATAGTGACACTATGCATAATAGGATGGGAATGTCATAATCCATAGGGTTTTCACTGGCTGATTTTTGGAAACAGATTGCCAGGCCTTTCTTCCTAGAATGGTCTAGTCTGGAAGCTGTGCTAAACCCTGTTCAGCATCACAGCAACATCCAAGACTCTACTAACAGAAGGGTGGTGGCTGCCAATGAGATGCAATGGCCAGGCATTGAATCTGGGTCTCCTGCATGGAAAATGAAATTTCTATCACTGAACCACCACTCCCCTCATGCATATATTAAAAACCCCAAAAACCAAACCCGCTGCCATCAAGTTGACTGCAACTCATGGCACCCCGATAGGACAGAGTAGAACCGCCCCATGGGGTTTGCAAGGCTGTAATCTTTATAGAAGCAGACTGCCACATTTTTCTCTCACAGAGTGGATGGTGTGTTTGAACTGCCAACCTTTTGGTCAGAAGCCAAGCACTTAACCCCTGAACCACCAGGGTTCCTCCAGGGATCCTACGGGGAGTGAAATTACTTGAACATTACAAAGGGCCTGAAACTCTCTGGAATACAGTATATCTCCACATTCATCTCTGGAGTCCCTGGGTGGCTCAAATGGTTAAGCACTCAACTACTAACCAGAAAGTTGGCAGTTTGGACTCACAGGCACCTCAGAAGAAAGGCCTGGTGATATGCCTCTGAAAAGTCAATCCCATGAGAACCTCATGGGGTACAGTTCTACTCTGCAGCACATGGTATAGCCAAGAGTAGGAATCAACTAGACAACAACGGTCTAGTTGGATTATTTTTCATATTGATGTAGGAATCACTCTATGATCCCACTGTCCAGTCTAAAACACTGCTTAAAATTTCACAAGCACATTGTTACTGAAATGAAATATGAGCCAATAGGAAAGGAAAAGCTCCATTTAAATTTCCAGTGAGTTCAGAGGTAACTCAGGCAGACACCAGATGTGAAGCCATTCCCATCGTGGAACATTCCCCACCAGGTCACACATCGTAGGATTCTCAGACAGAATTTTCCAAGAAATAGAAGCTCCTTTTTCCTAGTAGCAAATATATTTCAAAGCAATATGTTTACACTTATTTAGTGTCTTTCAGAAGCAAAAACAAAACAAAAATATAACATATATGTGCATATAAACAAAACAGTTGCCTTTAAATCAACTCTGACTTATAGAGACCCCATGTATATCAGTGTAGAACTGTGCTCCATTAGGTTTTCAATGCTGATGTTTTTTGGGGGAAGGAAATCACCAGGCCTTTCTTCTGAGGAACCTCTGGGTGGATTTAAACCATCAACTTTTCAGTCAGCAGCAAGCACATTAACCATCTGTACCACCCAGAGATTCCTAACTCAGTGTTGGCAAAATTAAAAGATCACCTTCCAGGTATAACCATTTATGGTATGTACAGTCCTAAGAACAACATGTACTACTTTTTTTAAAAAATGTAATTATGGTAATATATGGTAGAGTAGTGCCTAAGGCATTTGACTGCTAACCAGAAGGCTGGTGGTTCAAACCCACCAGCTACTCCTCGGAAGGAAGACTGGGCACTCTACTTCCGTAGAGATACCGCCTCAGAAACCCAAGGAGGGGTTGCCGTTAGTTGAATCAACTCAACGACAGTGAGTTTGGTTTGCTTTTTGGTTATATATAAAACATAAAATCTTAACCATTTTAAGTATATATTTCAGTGGTGCTCATTACATTAAACATGTTGTACAACCATTAACACTACCTATTTCCAAAAGTTTTCCATCATCCCAAATAGAAAATTCAGTACTTCTTAAACAATGTTACATTTTTTATGGTTAAATAATAATAATAATAATAAGCATTTCAGTAACATTGACAGCCATGACAAATATACTTGGAATTCTTGATTTTTTAAGTGTAAATTAAGATAACTATAAGTGTCTATGGAGTCTGTGGGCAGTCCAAACATAAAGCACTCAGCTACTCACTGAAAAGTTAGGGGCTCAACTCCAGCCAAAGGTACCTCGGAAGGAAGAACCTGGCAGTCTATTTCCAAAAGATAACAGTTTAAATTTAGAAGTTTAAGTTTTAAATACAAAAACTCTATGAACCTCAGTTCTACTCTGCAACACACAGGGTCATCACGAGTCAGAATTCACTAAACAGCAAATGGAGGAGAAAGAGAGGTGTCTATGTGTCCGTATCTTTTGCCAATACATAATAAAATGCTTAGAATGACTCTAAAATAAAGCAGTTCCACTTTTAAGAATCACAGAAGTTTATATTTAGAAGGTAAAAGAATTAAGTGGAATAAATCGAGTGTAAGAAAAGGCAGAACTATCACCTAGAGTGCACTAGGATTTACCTTCCTCTATCAAGTATAGGAGCTCTGGTAGCAAAGTGGCTAAAGCACTTGACTGCTAACCAGAAGGCTGGCGGTTCAAACCCACCAGCCACTCCTCGGAAAGAAGGTTGGGCTATCCTACTTCCGTAGTGATACTGCCTCGGAAACCCAAGGAGGGGTCGTTACGAGTCGGGGCCCAATCGACGGCACATAACGACAACAACAATCAAGTATATATTAAAAGTTTGCAAATATGAATTGACAGACATATTTTCAGCAACACATTTCTGGTTAGGCTTGTTGCTGCCAACAGAAAACTCATCAAGTTAAAAGTCTCAGGAGAGGTTTCCTAAAGGAAATGGCCCCAACCTTCAAGAATTACAGCACGCCATGCATCACACTGATGGGCCAGTTATATTAATAGCATCTTTAGTAGCAAAGTTCTGTTCAGCTAGCCAAGGTAGGAAAGAAGCCACTTTTATCCTCAGAACTAGAATTTGCAATGGCTGCCAAATCTCCTAAATCCTACCAAGAGAAATCCTCTGGAGATGACCGAAGCAGAGCCAGCAGGAAGTTTGAAGCAACTAAAGTTAAGAGAAATAAGTTTCTGGGGACTGCTGACGTACCCGTTAATTTGAAAGTTTTTCCAGAAAAGTCACTGAGAACAGCAAAGGCCCATGTGAGGTCAGTGGAGACTCTGCAATAAAATATACATGAAAACTTGTTCACTGCAAACAAGTGGCATCATCTCCTTTAAGAAGCAAAACATGCCACCAAATCAAAACCAAACACACTGCCAACAAGCTGATTTAGACTCATAGTGAACCTATAGGACAGAACAGAACTGTCCAAAGGCTGTAAATTTTTACAGACGCAGACTGCCTTTGTCCTTCTTCTGCGGAATGGCTAGTGAGTTCAAACTACCAACCTTTTTGTTAGCAGCCAATGCTTTAACTGTACCACCAGAGCTCCTAAAAACCTGCCACAGATGTCCAAAAAGCTGGCAAACTGAAATTTCTGACCCTTTTCAGATGCAATTGTAAAAGGCCAGCTAGTTGGTGATGTTAGGTAACGCTGGGTAGGTTCCAACTCACAGTGACCCTATGTACAACAGAACGAAACAGTGCCTGGTCCTGAGCCATCTTCACAATTGTTCCTATGTTTGAATCCACGGTTGCAGCCAATGCATCACTCCATCTCATTGAGGGTTTTCCTCTTTTTTGCTGACCTTCTACTTTACTAAGCATGATGTCTTTCAATGTTTATCATTAAATTTTATTTTAAAGAAAGAAACAATCAAAATCTGATATCTGCACATGTCTTGTCTTTCCTGAAAGCTTAAAAGTAAGTTTAGGGCAGAAAGTGCCTTTCACTTTTCTTGAAACCTCTACAGAGACTAGAAGAGTTCTGAGCATGATAATGTGTCAACAGACATTCATGCATTTTAGCAGCAAAAGCAAAAAGTGAGTAATCGGACTTCATCAGCATAATCATCAGATGGTCACTAGGTAAGAAAAATGTTACAGGGATAAGGACAGGCTCAAAGGCAAAATGTGAAATGGAAGTTGAAGAGGAGAGTTTCAGATAAGAATACCAATATAAGGTTCCCAAAAATGTTACCAAACGCATTAAATTCTTAGCTATAGATTCCTACCACTCCCAGTTGCTGGAGAGTCAACCCCTACTCATGGTGACCCCATGTGTGTCAGAGTAGAACTGTGCTCCACAGGTTTTTCAATGGCTGATTTTTCAGAAGTAGATCACACCAGGCCTTTCTTTCAAGGTGCCTCTCTTAGTAGCTGAACACATTAACCATTTGCAGCACCCAGGGAGTCCTTGGGTAATCATTCTAAAGTTAAAAGGTATCTTGAGGTGGTTTATCAATAAGGACAAACACTGATTAGTCAGTGTTTCATGCATTCATCAGGTAAGTGGCCATTTCTCAGAAATTGTCTTTATAGAAGGAACCCTGATGGCACAGTGGTTAAGCTATCAGCTGCCAACCAAAAGGTTGGTGGTTCTAACCTATCAGCCACTCCACAGGAGAAACCTGTTTCCATGCAGATTTACAACCTTGGAAACCCTGTGGAGCTTCTCTTCTATCCTACAGAGTTGCTATGTGTTAGAATCAAATTGATGGCAGCAGGTTTGGGTTTTATAGATTTATCAGCCTACTAAGCCTTATATGATAAAATGACACAGAACTAAGTGTACACACACAGTGTACCAATGTTAAATTCCTGGCTTTGGTATCAGGCAATAATTATATAAGATGCAATCACTAGGGGAACTGGGTAAAGGGTGCACAGGACTCCTTTGTACTACCTTTGCAACTTCCTATCAAACTATAATTATTTCAAAATAAAAAGTTACAAAAACAACAAACACAACCTTAACTAACTAGAATTTTCTGTTAAAATGAATTTTTATTTTTAAGTAATGATTCTTTCACATGAAATCTATTTATTTGAATCCCTTCCTTCAGCTTAAAAAAAAAAAAAAACTTAGAAGTTCTAATATATTTTCAACAAATAAAGCAATCTAAAAAATAAGTGTTTATTGGGCATCATCAGGCACCATGTTAATAGAAAATACAAAACAAGCTTAGCCCAGTGGTCCAAATTGAGGTTGAATAGTGAGGTAGAGTTTATTAACTGGTGTTTTGGTTATCTCTAATGCTGCTATAACAGAAAATACCACAAATGGGAGGGCCTGAACAAACAGGGATTTATTCTCTTACAGCTTAGGAGGCCAGAAGTCTGAGTTCAAAGTGCCAGCTGCAGGGGCTGGGAAAAAGCCCCTCAACCTTGGGCTTCAGCCCTGCCTCTTGCTCCTGGCCCACTGGACCTGGAGGTGCCTCTTCACTCAGACAGCTGTTGGCTGCTGAGGCGGACAAACTCAAGGTCGACAAATAAAATGGCACAGTCCTAAGATTACCAAACAATATGGCAGGCCACTACTTCAAGTCCAGAGACAGTTCCAAAATTGGCAGGAAACATGGCATGCTGCTGAATGAAGACTCGGCTACATGCAGGGTCCGCAAGTGCCAAAAAGTTGCAGAGACCTTTCTCAATATACTGGAAGCAGACCACATCCATAAGAGCTACTCAGCTGTTCCAGTAGATTCCACCATGGAATTAATTACCAGTCTCATCATAGAGAATAACTATATCTAGCTGCCCAGCCACTCAAAACCAGGCCTAGCCAAGTTGACACATAACCTTAACTACCACACTGGGGGGGAGCTCTGGTAGCATAGTGGCTAAGACACTTGCCTGCTAACCAGACGGCTGGCGGTTCAAACCCACCAGCCACTCCTCAGATGGAAGGTTGGGCAATCCTACTTCCGTAGTGATACTGCCTCGGAAACCCAAGGAGGGGTCGCTATGAGTCGGGGCCGACTCGACGGCACATAACAACCACCACCACCACCACACTGGGGATAGGGTTCTGCCTTAATAAATTACTCAACAAACCAAAATTGCTAACTTCCAGTAAAGCCAAGATGGAATAAGCCCATTAAGGCCTCTCTCTACCCTCTTAAACCCCACTCCCACCACTGATTACATCTAAAAAGTGTCAAAAATTTAAAAATACAGACCAATCAAAAAAAGCAACTACCTGAAGACTCTAAAAAGGAATCAAAAGTTAAGTAGAGAGGGGATGGGTGTCACAATCTGAAGAAGCCATTCAGATAAGGGTGTTCTCCACCCCCTTCTTTCCCCTACTTTCTCTCCCCCAACCTAGTACCAAGGTACCGAGTGAAGCTAGGGCACAGACCATAAAACATCCAAGATAGACCCCTTCTTTGTGGCCAGAGAAACGAAGAAGAGTGGTCCCTGTGCCAAAAAAATGAAGGGGTCCTCTGAGAAAAGAGAGCCAAGGAAGAAAATTTAATTCTGTGTATAAATCCACCCAAGACCCAGGATCACCTCTCAGACAGACATGCATGGGACCAAGCCAAAGCAAGTTAGCAAACGCTTTGAGAACTGAATTATAATATAAAGTACAGTCCATTGCTAACCTCTAAGTGATGCACGTATGGAACAAGCCCAAAGCAGCATAGCAAAGGCTTTGAAAATTGAACCGACATTAGACCCTCCACCCACCAAAAATGAAACAAAACCTGCAGCCTTAACCAGATAGATTGCCTATTTAAGTAATAACAAAGAAATACCAACATTCTGTAGATGATGTTAATAGGACCCAAAATCTCACAACATAATAATCAAAATGTCCACAATGTATTCCAAAGAACCAGGAAAATATAATCAATTTTCAAGGGAAAAGACCATCAACAGATGCCAACTCCAAGAAGACCTGTGTGGTGGAATTATCACACAAAGGCTTTAAAGCAGTTATTATCACTGTGTTCCATGAAGTAAAGATAAACACTCTTGAAATAAATGAAACATTTAAGTGCTAGCAATGTCATTATGAATATCAATTATTATTGTTGAGTAGAGAAATAGAACACACATAAAAAAGAGAGGTAAACAGAAGGCCAAATACTGCATGACTCCCCTTAAATTAAACACCTAGAAGAGGCAAGTGTATAAAGATCTAAGTTTATTAGTGGTTACCTAGGGCAGGCAGGAGGGATGGGGAGAGGCAGAGTCATTGCTTTGAGAACACTGAGCTTCTGTTATGAGTTACGGAAAATTTTGGAAATGGAGAATGGAGTAATGGTTACACAAGATGAATGTGATTAATGTCACTGAATTGTACTCAAAAAATGTTGAAATGGCAAATATTTTGTTACATATATATTTGTCGTCATTGTTGTTATTTGCCGTCAAGTCGGCCCCGACTCATAGCGACCCCTCCTTGGGTTTCCAAGGCAGTATCACTAAGGAAGTAGGATTGCCCAACCTTCCTTCTGAGGAGTGGCTAGTGGGTTTGAACCGCCAGCCTTCTGGTTAGCAGTCAAGTGCCTTAGGCACTATGCTACCAGAGCTCCACATATATATTACCACAATTTAAAAAAAAATAGATAAAATTAGTATGATCCAAAAAAGAACATGTAAGCTATAGTTTTTAATCACTCTGATGTTATATTTTCTCAGCACTAAATAAGAAAAGATTCCAGTTAATAGAAGTCAAAGTCCTTGGATGGAGAAAACAAAGAAAAATACTTGTGCAACCACAGATTGTTCGGAGGGAAAGAGAAAGGGGAAGGAAAAAGACATAAGGGAAACTGGAAATTACCATGTTACCCTAAGGACTGAAGAGGTTATAATAATATTTTTTATGGATTGGGAAATCTAACTCCCTAGATGTGATCAGAGGTTTAAGCAGTACTCCAGACAGCAGGATGCTCCACCCTTTAGGTGAAGAGCAGGACAGCTCCAAGAGATTAAAGCCCAGCCTTGTGGGTCAGTCTGCCAAGGCCTGCCCTGTTCAGAAACAGATGAACAAGAAGACAACACTACCACTGGGGTCAACCATCTGTTCTTATCCAAAGGAAGTAAAAACTTACTTTTGAGGTACATATCTAAGATATCACCTTGAATAGATTAAAATTTTAAGAATAAGCAAAACTTACACACACATACACACGACAGATCAGTGTTGAGAATTTTTTAAGTTTTTTTTCTTTTTTTTAAACTATTCAGGAAAGAGTGATTTTATGTAACTTTAATCTTCAAAGTTATGCTTTTTTTAATACCTATATTTTCTACACTAAACATGTAATTCGTTGTAATGAAAGAAAATAAAAACATGTCAACATGTTTTAAGGCACTGGGTTTTTTGATGATTGAAGCAAGTGAGGATGTGGGTACTGTGCTGACCAAACCAAAACCTAACCCATTACTATTAAGTCAATTCTGACGCATGGCGACCTCATGTGTTACAGAGTAGAACTGCTCCTTATGGTTTTCTTGGCTGTAATCTTCAAGGAAGCAGATCACCAGGCCTTTTATCCCACGGTGCAGCTGGGTGAGTTCAAACTGCCAACCTTTAGATGAGTAGCTGAGGGCAAACTGTGCCACAGCACACAACAACAAAAAGACATCAAAATCCAACCCAAAACAGATGGATTAGGCAAATTACCTAAAAGAAATACTATCTAGTTTGGCTTTAATCATTCTCTAAGTTCCAATGACATTTTGCTTGGCCTTCTCACGTTGCGCCTGTGCATAGTGATTTGTACGGTGATACATTTGTCTTGTTTGATTTGCCCCTTCCCCATTTAATTATAACCTCCACATGGCAGGGGCTATATCTTAGTCATCACTGTGCATTAAAATTTTAGTAAAACATTTCTCAGTGGGAAAGCTCATCATGGTAATCGCCTACATTATAAAGCATATTTCAAATGTATAAAATATGAGGTCCTATTGGTGGTTCCAAAATGACCCAATTCATATCATATTCAAGTAAAAAATTAACTGTTAAAGCAAGGTTTCTCTAGCCTTGCTAATGGTATTCTGAAATCAAACCATAAGGCATTTAATGACGTATATAAATTATAATTATTAATAATTTTTCACTCCCCCAAGGTATTTAAAAATGTATTCAAATAAACATAATAATCACCCTTCTATAACTTGAAAACAGACCTCCAAAACTGCAGGAGAAAGGATGGAATGTATTTACTTCAAAGTTAAATTTGAAGCAAAAATCACAAGACAACAGATTGCAAATTTAAAATTAGATTCTAGTGGGAGGTCTTGGTTTCAAGCCTGTTCTTTCCCTACTGGAGACTGAGCTTGAAGACCAGGGGGTGGGTCGGGGGGAGCTAAGATTAAACAGAGAAAAAGTTCTGAAAGTTTCTGCTAGATCTTTAAAAACCAATGAAAACAGTTTTGCTAAGTCACACACAAACACCCCTAACACATGAGACTAAACATGAAAGTTTTGCAACAAATAAAAGATGATCTTTGATTCAGAAAAGATTATTCTGATTTTAATTTTGCTTTTTAAAGATCATCCAAAGCAGAAACAAAATAGATCATTGCTTTGAAGTAAGATTTTGAAGCCAGGTTTGCCTTTTTGAAACATAATCCAATATAAAGATGTTGAATCTCAGGGATAATTTTTAAAATCCCGAGGGCAAATCATAGGGGGAGAAAAGATTTCACAGGTACCTATATATTTTAGTTTTAACATTAATGTTTCTGAATTGTTAAATGGGTGTAACCTTAATCCTAAGAAGTGATTCTAAATTATTCTTCCCACGAGCTTCATAGCTACAACACAGCAATGCCATTATAATTAAATATATCTGTCTCTTCACATTTGAAACACTGTCACTGATTCATGAGCACAGATACAGACACAAATATATATACGCAAACCTACCTTAAAAGGCAACAGTGGTCCCCAGTCCAACTTGCCCCAAGAGCACTGTGGCATTTAGATACTGAGATTGGTAATGATGTCAGGATGAACAGTGACGGGGCCTGGGAAATCTATCAGCACCTGCCCCTTGGGGTCGTCATCAGGGTCTCATCTGACTCTGTGATGCTGAGCCAAAAACCTGGAGAGGAGAGGGTCAGAGAGGAAAAAAAAAAAGGGGGAAAAAGGAAATGTTCAACCATTATGTAGCCAATGGACATTTTCATCAATTCTCCAACACCAACTTCGTATGAAGTTGACTCCAACTTATGGCAATGCCATGAATGTCAGAGCAGAATTGTGCTCCACAGTGTTTGTGATTTTTCAGAAATAGGACTTTCTTCCCAAGTGCTTCTGGGTGGACTCAAACCTCCAAACTTTCACTTAACAACTGAGTACTTTAAACAATTTGTACTACCAGGGACTCCTCATATGAAATACCACCTCCAATTCAAACAATGCAACAGTTAGTTATAGATATAAAATGGTATGCATCATCAGATTTTAAAAAAATACATGTGAGCATATTTATATTTGCTGTAGGAAGGTTGGGCAATCTACTTCCGGAGAGATACCATCTCAGAAACCTAAGGAGGGGTTGCTATGAGTCGGATCCAACTCGACGGCAGTAACTTTGGTTTTGTTTGTTGGTAATAAATAGCTCTACAAATTAAGTTATTTTATACATTTTTAAAGTTAGTTTCTATCTCTACAGAATGAACCCAAACCCACTGCTATCAAATCGATTCCAACTCATAGCAAGCCCCATAAAGTTTCCAAGGCTGTATGTAAATCTTTACATAAACAGACTGCTTCATCTTTCTCCTGAGAAGCGGCTAGTGGGTTTGAACAGCCATCTTTCTGGTTAGCAGCCGAACGCCTTTACCATAGCACCACTAGAGTTCCTTCTATAGATTAAAGTATTGGATAACAGAAACAGGTGATTTCCATTTTCCCTGTAATCTTCCAAATCTCTCAAAACACAGAGAAAAATAAAAGGAAACAAGTTATTCTCAAAGTAGGGCTAGATTTATAACAGAAGTTGAAGAACATGCTGAAAAAGAGTAATACGAGAAACCGAATTAAAAATATAGACCTTCTAATTGTAAACAGGTTTTCTTGAGCTGGCAAACATCAAATTCAGAGGAGAATCATGAAAACGATACACAGGACAGAATTTAGGTAAAATATTCAAACCATTATGTAACACAAAAAAACAGATTCACAAGGATACCCCAGGAATAAACAGTATTAATAGTTCCCTGCCTTCTGAAGGGGAAAAATAAAAAACCCAAACCTACTGCGATCGAGTCGATTCTGACTCACAGCAACTCCTATTGGCTTTCTAATGGGGTAGATCTGCTCATCTTCCTCCTTCAGAGCAGCTGATAGGTTTGAACCATCAACCTTCTGGTTAGCACCCAACTGTCTTACCCACTATGCCACCAGAGCTCCTTAGAGATTGTAGGTATTAAGGAAGGAAGAAAGCCTGAAGAATGCCTTAGGGAGGTTCTACCTTATTACTTTGTTTCTCTGTGGGGCTGCCCAGTGACACCACCCATTGCTGGTGTTTTAGCAAGGTGGGCATCTGAACTTACAAACAGTTTTAGCAGGAACATGAAGAACAACACTGCCTATTTTGTGGAAGGGGACCACATACAGGCAGTAAATAAATAAATATATGCATCCTGTACCAAATGAAGTTACTGTTCTCCTTTCTCCTGGCAAGTATGCTATTTAATCGTGAAGTTCGTGACTAACGCTTGTGGGGAAAGGAGCCCGCGTTCTCAGCCAACACCCCATTATTACCCCACAATACATGCTCCTTCTCTAATTCCCTCATTGCCTGCCAGTCTGTTCCTTTTTCCTAGGCATCCTCCTTCAACTGCTCTCTGCAAATTTTCAGATTTTCAAAGCAATTCCTGAATTGCTTAGGCACTGGCAGAAATTAATAACCCACAGCCCATTTATATTGAAATGGACTCATTACAGTGCCAGCTGCCAATAATTTGCAAGGCTGGATTCTTGCTGGCAAACAGGGCCTGCAGGCAACTGTCCTTCCACCTGCACAACGGAGGCTGATCATGCATTTTTAACACTTTTGGGGAGAGGGGGGCGGGTAGGATATGTTCTCTCTACCAAAACTAAAATTGTTTCTCTATCTATCGTCTTCCAATTCCTGAGCAGAAAGGCTGTATGGAGAGGTAGGTAAAAGTTAGAGGACATTATTAAGAAAACAAAATAGCCTATTTGGTATATTTTTTTCCTGTATTTGGTGAAAAAATGTAACAGTGACCCTGGCTCAGTAATTGCCCTATGATGTGGAGTAATTTGTTCTCTTGAAATAATTAGAAACACTGAGGTTGCGCTGTGCCAACAAGGACTCATTCTACCTGTAGCTGGTTAACTCTACTGTGGCTCTGTGATTTTATGCCCTGGCAACTCAATATCTATCACTACTTGGAGTTTTCTTCAAAAGCTACAATGGATTGGATTTAATAGGAAGTAAACTATGTACCCAGCTCAGTGTTGGGAGTTCCACCCTGGAGTCATACTGCATGTATGAGGTTAAATCTTATCTTTGTCACCTACTAGTGGGATGATTTGGGGCAAATTCTAAACATCAGCTTACCCATCTGCAAAAGGGGATAATAGTCCCTAACCCATTAGACTGTTACAAGAATTAAATGAAATAATCTATGTAATACAATGGAGTCCATGGGTGGTACAAACAGTTAACCCACTGTCTGCTAACCAAAAGGTTAGAAGTTCAAATCCATCATAGGCACATCAGAAGAAGGACTTGGTGATTTACATTTGAAAAGTAAGACACTGAAAACCCCATGCAGCACAGTTCTACTCACACATGTGGGGTGGCCATGAGTCGGAGTCAGCTCCATGGCAACTGGTTTTATGTTACACAATTAGTTTAGTGCCCAGCCCCTAGTCACTCCCAATAAATGTAAGCTATTATTTCCATTATTATTTAACACTGATTACCCATAAGGAGCGTATTATGGGAAGGGTCACTTTATGGAGGCTTCCTTAGCAACACCATCCCTCATCTGCATCCACTCACTGAAACTGGATCCACATTACACATTGCATAAAACCAATCATCTTAAATTCACTGGAAAACAATATTGGGAATTAATTAATCCAGCTGGAAAACGTGATCTACTCAAGTTACCATAACTCATACACACACACAAATCCTGCTGATGAAATCTAGCATTACCAGTCGGCCTGCTCAAATTGCAATAAGATGACCCCTAGTGAAGGAAGTGCTGCACATCTCAACTTTTTCAACCTCACTCTGATTCACTCTTAACCCATATTGTCAATCTCTACAGTCAGGTGTCAAATATCCAGTTTCCACAAGGAAGTGTGTGTTCTGGAAGTTGGAAGGTATTACCAAAGCTAATCTCTGACTTCAAATAATTACAACAATGGACAGGGTTGAGAAGTGCACTGCTCAAACACTACAGTTTGATTTAAGAAGAAAATAAGACAAACATCAGAAATATTGGGTCCATGGCATTTTATCCTGTCTTTCTTAAAGAGTCAGACTAGAACTTTCTATTTCACCTTCAAAAATAACTCATAAGGCAAAGAAGAATGAAGAAAAGCAAAGATTCATGGAAACAATTAGTCTTTGCAACTGGTACACCATGCAACCATCATCCTACACGACTATGAGACCAGAAGAACTGGATGGTGCCCAGCTACAACTGTCAACCACTCGGAGGGGGATCTATGTAGGAGATCCTAAATAGAGAGGGAGAACAACGTGGAACAAAACTCAAAATCATTGGGGAAATAAAAGGGGGGGAGACCAGGTTTGCTAGTCTGATACAGCCTGGTGGAACCACTGAGACTATGGTCCCTTCCTGCCCTTCAGGTCTGGAATTGAACCCACACCTGTGGCTTCCAGACAAACAAAAGACAGGCATAAGAGTTGAACGTGTACCTGAGGTAGATACACTCCTTGGAGAGAAAAATCATGGGAGAAAGAACTGTTCATGCACAGGGAGACAGCTCAGGGGGCAGGAGTACATGGAGGGATGGACACAGGGAAGAGGTAGTAACTATCAGGAGGAAGTGGGAGGGGAGAGGTTGCACTGGGGTAAATTGTAGTCAATGTCACGAGATAATGTGTGTGTGCACTGCTGTATGGAAAGTGAATTTGCTCTGTAAACTTTCACCCAAATCACAATTTTAAAACAAAATAACTCATAAGGAGCATCCTGTAATTTTTAAATGCTTGCAAACACTAGGAATCAGAAAAGGGTACTTTGCTTGCTCTCAAAATATCTAGGTTCAAGTACCAGGCCCTATTCATTACTAAATTATGTGACCTTGGCAAGTAAATTAACCATTCTGAAAGTCACCAGAAAAAATGAGGATCTACTGTACAGGTAGTTCCTGACTTATAATGTATTCAAGTTACAACAAACCACATTTCATCCATCTGTTTTAGGGGTTTTTTGTTGTTTTGGTACATCTTATCGTCAGTAAGGGAGCTCTGGTAGCACAGTGCCTAAGGCACTTGACTGCTAACCAGAAGGCTAGTGGCTCAAACCCACCAGCCACAACCCGGAAGGAAGGTTGGACAATCTACTTCTGTACTGATACCACCTCAGAAACCCAAGGAGGGGCTGCTATGAGAAACCCAATGGAGGGGTCGCTATGAGTCTGATCCAATGGTTGAGTTTTTGTTACCATTAGTAATGTGTACTACATACAATGTTGCACTGGGTAATTTGCTGATGTTATCATCCTCAGATGTTCACTCACAGATGTTCAATTTTATGACTTACTATTCAACACACTGCTATTTAGATTTAGTTTTCTAAACTAAATCAGGGGTTTCAGTTGCTTGAAAACATAGACCTAAACACTGATTGCTTTGCTAAAGTCAATAGGCAGATTCAGGGAGCAGTGAGATGTTACTGTGAAATATATGATGAAAAAAGAAAAGGACCAAATGGACAACTCTAATCTTCTCTACCAGAAATGCCACCCCCAATCCCAGGAATAATCTAGATAATTTAGAACCTTTCACAAGTTATTACCACAATTGACAAAATGCCAATGTCATCCAACTCTTCTTCATCATCAGAGTAAATTTTTATGATTTATATTTTTTCTGAATGTATTCAAAGGGATCTGTAAATTTGTATGTAATGTTTCCAACTCCCAAAGACAAATAAAGATCAGATTGATAAAGATACTGATAATAAAAGGCAATAATAATGAAAACTAAAAAAAAAAAAATTGAAGTATTTGACTTACATCAGAACTGACTTATGACAGGAGTTGTCAGAATGAAACCAGGTTGTAAACCGGGGATAACTGGTAATAACATTTGCCTTATCTAACACAAACCTGAAGAGGTTATTATAAGAAAAAAATTAGAGAATCAACAGGAAACACTATAAACTTTAAAATACGAAGTAAATATGTGAGCTCTTACTCTGTTTATCATGGCTGAGTGTCTCAAAATGTTCCATAGTTAGTGAATTAATGAGAATCATGAAGTTTTCACATTACCCAGAATCTAAAGGTGGGGAAAGTGGGAGAGAAAGGGCTTTGATCAAAAGGCTGAACAAGTTGGAATCCTGACTATTTATTATATATGTAACAAAAACAAAACATATTTTGTTTTTAGTATTCACACTTAGCCCAAAATCAGTGTTGGATGGATAGATGGATGGATGGATGGATGGATGGATGGATCTGAGGCTTTGGAGAATTTAAAATGGTTCATAAATTAAGGTTAAAGAAAATGCAATAGTCATTCTACTTATTTTTTTTTTTAATGCCAACTTTACTCAAAAAAGAACTCAGAGTGATGTTCAAGGATACATAACCTAAGAAGAAAAAAATTACGTCTGCAAAAAGAAAAGAAATACCAACGTTAAGATAAAGTGAAGGGACAGAATAAAAACAATGCATACCATACTGAGCTAACCCTGGCTCAGCTTAAAAGAAGCTTCATAATAGCCGACTCAAATAGGGAAAACAGGGCAGTTGCAAATGTTATTATGTCCAAAACAATTGCTCAAAAAGACAAGAGTTCCTGGTACTAAGATCAGAGAAGAATTTCCACTGTTGTCCTCTGAGGCCACTGTGATTTGATGAGCAATATTCCTGACAATATCTTTATACACAGGCTCAGTGACAACTTCCTATGGATGTTTCTTGTCCCTATAATTGATTTTTTTTAAAAAATAAAAAAACTCAATTCAAGAACAGTAGTTCTGAATAGTAACAATACTGCTGAAGACTAGAGAGATTATATCTTTCAGAAAATTCTCCATGAACATGGCTTGCTCTTCATAAAGTGCTGGATCATAGCTATAGCTTGCAAAAGAGGTTAGCTGTCTGGCTTCTGCCCAAGGGTAGATTAGATGGGTCAAGCTGCTGGATGACCACACCCCCGTGTGCTGCTAAGAGACCTTTTCACCAGGGGTGTGCCTGTTGGACGTTTGTGAAAGCTGAGACTGAAACAAGGACAGTGCAAGCACAAAGAAGTGTCCTTGCTTCACCCTCAGGTGAACTACATGCCCCATTGAGGGCCTGGGGCAGAACCCAGAGTCACTGTGAAAAATCCATCCACACAGATGAGCTACGGGGCTTCAAATTCCTACTCCGTAAAGCATCAATGCAAATGGTTTTAGTCCAACCATTTTCCAAGGCAGATATAAACAAACACTCAAATCAGCCCAATAAAATAAAAATTCCCAGAAGTTCCCAATCCACTATCCTAGTTTTGCACATCCCTACCTCCTAACCAAAAAAAAAAAAAAAAACCCACAAAACCAAACTCACTTCCATCAAGTCAGTTCGACTCACAGCGACACCTCCTTGGGTTTCCGAGGCAGTATCTCTATGGAAGTAGATTGCTCTATCTTCCTTCTAAGGAGTGGCTGGTGGGCTTGAAATGCCAACCTTCTGGTTAGCAGTCAAATTATACTCAAACATATCCCAAGTTAACTACATGAGGAAACATGTTCATAAAATCAATATATTTAAGCCAGCTGTATGTCCCAACATACAGCTGGTTTAAAAATATTGATATTAAAACCCAAGCAGCATCATTCCCATTTCTGAAAGTCATGAAGCTACTGAACACTTGAGGATTTCACCCAGCATTCCAAGAGTAATGACCATGTGACCTGAAAGCACAGCTCTGGCCTCTGGCTGCTAAACTCTATTCCCAGTTTAAAACCAAAACCCAAACTCACTGCCGCTGAGTTGAACCCAACTCATAGCAACCCCTCCTTGGGTTTCCAGGGCAGTATCACTACGGAAGTAGATTGCCCAACATTCCTTCTGAGGAGTGGCTGTGGGTTTGAACCACCAGCCTTCTGGTTAGCAGTCAAGTGCCTTACACACTATGCTACTAGAGCTCCTATTCCCAGCTATAGCCACATGCAAAAAAAGCACAGCCATGTGTGGTAAGAGATACTTAAGCATTTGATCCCAAAAGAAAATGGAAATGGAGCTGAAATCTGTCCTTTACTGTTTCAGCACATTGTGCCCTTAGAGAGTGTTGCCAGGAAGAGATCTAGGTTATCTAGGTGCCCGTATGAAGAAAGTGGGGGAGGAAGGTGCTTGTTGGAAGTGCCTTCACAGCCTCTGTAAAATATAAGAGTATAATCCTTAAACTGTGCACTAGAATAATCTTCTCAAAAACATAAGGACACCTTAGTTTTGAAGAGATTTCAAAATGAATCACTTTACCCAATAGCATGTCCTCCAAATTCAAGCCACCCAAGTCTCTACCCTTAGGCAGAATTGCCTCCCATTCCGATAAGCTGTAGATGGCTCACCAACAGGTTTAGCTGGAACAGGTGGAAGCCACAGGTCCTGAGATGCCTGTCATGGGCTAAGGGAGACTCTCTTTTGCTGTTAAAGACAGAAGCTCCAGGAAGGGAATTTGGCTCTAATTCTCTCTGGTTTTCCATGCCTGGGATGTAGCTCTGAGAAAAAATGGAGGCATGGGATTCTCCTTTCTAAAGGACATGGTCCCATGTGAGCAGCCAAAAGGAATTATGGTCCAAGGGAAGTCTCAGACTCATCAGCTGCTTGCTGCCTCCAAGACCATCTCCAAACTCACCTGTTATGGACTCAATTATGTTCCCCCAAAGGTATGCATTAGAATCCTACCCCTATACCTGTGAAGGTAATCCCATTTGGAAGTAGGGTTTTCTTTGTTATGTTAAGGAGGCCATATCATTGTATGGTGTGTTTTAAACCAATCGCTTTTGACATATAAAGGAGCAGATTAGGCACATAAGGAAATGGAGACAGACCAGTCTATAAGCCCAAGAACTCAAAGAATGGCCAGCTAGAGAAGCTGAGACAAGGAATTTCCACCAGAGCAGATGGAGAACCTTCCTCTAGACCCAGTGCTCTGAATTCAGACTTGTAGCCTCCTAAATAGGAGAAAATAAATTTGTTTGTTAAAGCCACCTATTTGTGCTATTTCTGTTATAGCAGCACTAAATTCTTTGGTGGTGTAGTGTCTACGGCATTTGACTGCTAACCAGAAGGCTGGCGGTTCAAACCCACCAGCCACTCCTTAGAAGGAAGATAGGGCAATCTACTTCCGTAGTGATACTGCCTCAGAAACCCAAGGAGGGGTCACTATGAGTCGGGTCCTACTCGATGGCACATAACAACAACAACAAGTAACTAAAAGTGAGGATGGCAAGACTACACCTCACATACTTTAGTCATCTTATCAGCAAGGACCAGTCCCTGGAGAAGGATATCATACTTGGTCCTTGGTGAAGTAAAGGGTCAGCAAAAAAGAGAAAGACCCTCAATACAGTGGCTGTGACAATGGGCTCAAGCATGACAGGACCATTGTGAGGATAGTGCAGGACCAGGCAGTGTTTCATTCTGTTGTACATAAGGTCACTATGAGTCAGAACCAACTTGATGGTACTTAACAACTAACAACAAGTAAGAAAGGCATGATCCAAGTGGCCCTAAAGTACTGATGTGCAATTTGCAATTTCCATGATGGTCTCTGAACCCCACAAGCCATGATCTCCCCTTAACCTGTTCTCTTACCATGAAGCCAAGAGGCAGGTAAGTCTTTCAGCCAAAAATGCACTCAGGGTCACAAGGGGTCCTTACTTTGTCAGGAAGCAGAGCAGGACAGCTCTGAGGGGTCAGACCAGCCCTGGCTGACACAGTCACTATGGACTGTCTTTCATAACTGGGGTAACTTCATTCTCCTCAGCATCCATGGCTACAGGTTCTTATAAGGAGATGCCTTCCCACACAGAGTGGGAGGGACACTAGGTGAATCAGGAAAGAAAAGTTTGCTCCTAGGGTGAAACCACACACCCAAGTGGCTGGTGTGGCAGATGTGCCTGCAACTAAAGACTGCCTGGGTCCTAGAGTACAGAAAAATATTACAAAATACCTCTTGAAAAGTCACCCAAGCAGGGGTATACCAAAGCCATTTCTTCACAGTTTGTGCCTAAAGGGCTCAACCAGAAAGAATGACAGTTAAACCTGAATATATACAGGGGATTGGTTCCAGGATTCCCCACAGATACCAAAATCTGTGGATTTTCAAGTCCTTTATATAAAATGGCATAGTATTTGCATATATCTATGCACATCCTCCCACATACTTTAAATCATCTCTAGATTACTTATAATGCCTAAAACAACGTAAATGCTATTTAAATAGCACTTTACACTCTTTCTTCGTCTGTAAGGGATTGCTTTGACCACTTAATTGCTTTTTAGGTGCCCATTTTTTTCTTGCCACAGAAACAAAGCGTGCATACAACATAAGTAACAAACAAAGGACACATGAGGTAACAGTGATCAAATAAGTACTGGAGAGAGAGTGAGATCTGTGACACGGTGGGAGGCTACAGCAGAGCATGCCTACACATCATTTCATTTGCGTGGATTCTGTATGATGCTTGGTGTGCAGCAAATTCAAGTTTCACTTTTTAGAGCATTCTTGATTTTTTTTTCCCAAAAAATATTTTCAATCCACAATTGGTTGAATCTGTACATGCAAACCTGCAGATACAGACGGCTAACTGTATCCCTCTCATGGAGCTGCTATCTCCTCCTTCATTGCATTGCTGCTTCTATTCTGTTGCCAGGAAGATGTGAGTGAGAAGGAAAAATTCTTTAAAATTCCTCCCAAATACAAGATTTTTCAGTTCCCATCAAATCCATCCCAACTCATGGTGACCCTATGTGTGTTGAGAGTAGAGCTGTGCTCCACACGCTTTTCACTGGTTGATTTTTCAGTAATAAATTGCCAGGGCTTTATTCCAAGGCAATTCTGAAGAAAAAAACAGAGGGTTAGCAGCTGAATGTGTTAACCATTTGCACTCCCAAAGGACCCCCACAAGGAATTAGTACTCGTATCTATCCTGTGAGGACAAGAGAGGAGGAAGAAGAAGAAGGCAGAGATTACTCTTGAGTTTCTAGTTGTTGTTATTGCTGTTATGTGCCATCGAGTCAGACCCAACTCATAGTGACCCCTCACTGGGTTTCCGAGGCGGTATCTCTACGGAAGTAGATTGCCCAACCTTCCTTCCGAGAAGTGGCTGGTGGGTTTGAACCGCCAGCCTTCTGGTTAACGGTCAGATGCCTTAGGCACTATGCTACCAGAGCTCCCAGAGTTTCTAGTTGGGTAACTGAAAAAACAGAAGGTGACAAGTATACTTTCCATTCTGAAGTCAAATGAGCAACCAATTCAAAAGTTTGATCCTTGAGGCTAGAATTCACTTACAGTGATCCTATGAAACTTTACTATCCATCCCACAGAAATCTCACAACAAACAACACCATAATAAAAGAAGGGAAGAAAAAAAAAAAAAATCCCTCTCCAAAAGCACAGATCAGAACAACATCAAAATGGAGATGCAAATACGGGCCAATTCCACTATATAAAGTTTTAAAGGAAAACTTTTAAAAAACCCACCTATAAACCTGTGAGAGGCCAGGACTTTAAAACATTATCTTAAATACAACTTTTTATTGACTAAACTAAAAAACCAAAACAAAACCCATTGCCATCAAATCGATTCCAACCAATGGCAACACCATGTGTTATGGTGGAGAACTGCTCCATACATAGGGTTTTCTAGTTAGTAATCCCCATGGATACAGACACCAGCACTTCCTTCTATGGTGCCACTGGGTGAGTTCTAAACATCGACCTTCAGGTTAGTGCTGTTGTTGTTGTTGTTGTTAGGAGCAGTCAAGTTGATTCCAACTCGTGGTAACCCCATGTGAGAGTAAAACTGTACCACTGGGCTTCCTAGGCTGTAATCTCTACAGATTACAGATCGCCAAAGTCTTTCTCCTGTGCAATCACTGGGTGGGTTCAAATCACTAATCTTTTGGCTAGCAGGCGAGTGCTTAACCATTGCGTCATGAGCATAAACCACTTGCGCCACCCAAGGACTCTATAATAATAAATGGATTAAACAGTGTTAATAATTTACATAAAAAATAAAAACTAGGTTTGGTACCACTAAGTTCAAAAGTGAATCATATTTGAATTTATCCTCCAGAACTCTCTAGGCTCACAGAACACACACTCTGCTCTTTGAGATCACGCTTATTATTTTAAATAAGATCATCTACTGTAAGGCTTGTCTTCCAAAATAGTGTAAATCATAGTAAAATGCATCCGGAAAGGGTAAATAAGTACACCCAAGTGCCACTTCAAACAAATGTAGCTTGTAAGGGCAATCACTTAACCTTTCTATGAGTGAATAGCAGAAGAAGTCAATAGCTACATAACACCAAGCAGATCTCAGACAATGCTCTGGGCATGATAGTGCCAGGCCTGGGAGCAGGGCAAATGGCAAAGAGGGCAGACAGAAGGCAGGAAAGACACGGACTGATGATGAGGTCACAGGTAACTCAAAACTCACCTTCCTAAGCATCCATTCTCTCTTTAAAATAAAGCTGGAAGTACCTGAAAAGAATTCTACGCTTCTTAACTTCCTCAAAAACCATAAGCATAATAGTGGGACTACCTTGAGATTCTCTCTGCTAGGCTTTTTTTTTTTTTTTTTTTTTTTTTTTTGGGGGGGGGGGCAGGTATATCATTCAATTAAGCCAAAATGTGCCAATGAGCTGGATCTCAGAAAGGCAAGATGAAAGAAAAGAATAATTCTCACTTTAAATGCTAGGATAAAAATTTTTTGGCTGAATAAACAACTAACGTACATCCTAGATGAATTATAAAATTGGGAGAGAGACAAAAGCACAGAGGAGTAATGGCACACAGGGTTTTACAAAGGAGAAGGAAAAAAAAAAATTACATGTAAGCTTATGTGCCCCACCCTGAAGTCCTAAGAGGATAATGAGACTATTTCAACATAAAGACAGTTCCTGGAAGTTATGACAACGTTTTGGAAACAGTGATACATCAAAGTCCCCAAGCAGAACAACTGATATGTAAAATCATAAAGCAAATCTGTTTCTTGTATGACAACAACTAGCTCAAAAAGCTTGACATTCATTGCCAAGTAATATCTATGAGACCACACACAAAGCAAGTGAAACAGATACCAGGCCTGCCTTCTAAGAATGAATGAGAGCAGGCTTGTCCAGGGTATTAGTGTACTAACTGATTTATAGACCTCTCCAGACAATAAAATATTTTAAAATATGCCCACCCAAGAGAGTATGAGTATAATATGTATAATTTTTTTGTGGTTTATACTGTACTGTGACCTCCTATTAACCCAACTGATAACATCTTCATAGATGCTGTTTCCAAACAAGGTCACACTCCCAGGTACCAGCGTTAGAATGTCAACATTATCTATCTGTAATCTTTATGGAAACAGATTGACATGATCTTTCTCCTGTGGAGCAGCTGGTGGGTTCTAACCACCAACCTTTAGGTTAGCAGTTAAGCACTGCAACCACTGTTCCACCAGGGGGCATTCAGTTTTGTTTCTGCAACAAAGATAGAAACAAATAATTCTTTCAGCAGTAGTTAACAAAACAATGCCATATGTAGAAAAAGAAAGTGTTTTTAAGAAGAAAGAACCCATTTTTGCACCTCCTCATGCCCACCCACCACAGAACAATACAATGAATGTATCGTGACTGGGCAAGATGCAGAGTGAAAGAAATGTATAGTATGTATAATTTTAACTAATGTGTACTACCAGTCATTTGTTAGTTTATCATACTGTGGTATGTCATACTGTGGTACTATGATGCTGGACACTATGCCAAGATTCAAATATCAGCAGGGTTACCTGTAGTGGACAGGTTTCAGTTGTGTTCTCACACTAACAAACACTAGGAAGAAAGGTATGGCAATCTACTTCCAAAAATGAGCCAATGAAAACCTACGGGTCACAAAAGAACACTTCGATATAGTACCAGAAGCAGAGCCCCCTAGGCTGTAAGCCATTCAAAAGAGACAGTGGCTACAACAATGGATTGAGCATACCAATGACTGTAGGAATAGTGCAGGAACCAGGCAGTGTTTCATACTCTTGTACATGAAGTCGTCAAGAGCCAAAGCCGACCTTATAATAATAACAACACAGTAACGACTATTCAAACAAATTATGCAATAGAAAATATACACAGCAATTTAAATGGATATGATAGAAAGAAAGAAAAATGCTGAAATGCCCTATGTACATCTGAACAGATTCACCTCGCACATCCATCCAAATTCAAAGACCACTGCTCTAGGACACAGAAGGCCAACCTGGAAACTTAAAATAATAACTTAAAAAATAAAATAATAACTTAAAAAATAAGGAAAGGCAGATAGTGGGTAATGAATATGAATGGTGCCAGCAAGAACAGGCTCATTGACAGTACCTATTGCATCTTCCCACCCTGCTATCTCTAGGGCTCCACCTCTTCCCACTTAAGGCAGACTAACTGTGTCTTCTAAGGGTACGGCTGGCAGGTAAAGTCTGCCAGTCCCAAGAAAGGTCTCCAGCAATAGAAAGCATATTATCCATGAAAAAAAAAAAAAGGTGTGGAGAGTAGAAACTATCTCAAACTCTATTATTAACCATAGTCCATTTGTTATAGACTAAATTGTGTTCCCAAAATAGATAATGTTGACATTCTAACACTGGTACCTGGGAGTGTGACCTTGTTGGAAACAGCATCTATGAAGATGTTATCAGTTGGGTTAACAGGAGGTCACAGTACAGTATAAACCACAAAAAAAAAAAAAAAACTCACTGCCATTGAGTCGATTCCAACTCATAGTGACCCCCTTTGGGTTTCCAAGGCAGTAAACCTTTATGGAAGCAGATTGCCCAGTCTTCCTTCCGCGGACCTGCTGGTGGATTTGAATGGCCAACCTTCTGGTTAGCAGTCAAATAGTACGGTATAATAGATCCTAATCCTATATGACTGGTGATCTTATAAAAGGGAAGAGACAAGAGACAGGCTAAATTTCTATTTCTTAAAAAAGCAAACCCATGGATGTCAAGTCAGTTTTGACTCCTGGGGCCCCTGTGGATTGCAGAGTGAAGGTACACTCTGTGCTTTCATGGCTGTGACCTTTTAGAGGCAGATCCCCAGGCCTTGCTTCTTGATCCAACCACCAACCTTTCAGTTATGTAGCCCAGCTCTTAATCACTGATACCACTCAGGGACTCCTTAGCTCACACTCCTAAAAAAAAACCAAACCCATTGCTGTTGAGTCAATTCCATCTCATAGCAACCCTAAAGGACAGAGTAGAACTGCCCCATAAGGTTTCCAAGAATGTAATCTTTATGGAAGCAGACTTCCTCATCTTTTTCCCACAGAGTGACTGGTAGCTTCAAACTGCCAACTTTTAGTTAGTAGCCAAGCACTTTAACCACTGTGCTGCCACAAGGGCTCCTTTAGCTCTCACTAACAAAACCCACTGTCGTTGAGTCGATCCCACTCATAGTGACCTATAGCTCAGAATAGAACTGTCCCCATAGGGCTTCCAAGGCTGTAATCTTTATGGAAACAGATTGACATGATCTTTCTCCTGTGGAGCAGCTGGTGGGTTCTAACCACCAACCTTTAGGTTAGCAGTTAAGCACTGCAACCACTGTTCCACCAGGGGGCATTCAATTTTGTTTCTGCAACAAAGATAGAAACAAATAATTCCTTCAGCAGTAGTTAACAAAACAATGCCATATGTAGAAAAAGAAAGTGTTTTTAAGAAGAAAGAACCCATTTTTGCACCTCCTCATGCCCACCCACCACAGAACAATACAATGAATGTATCGTGACTGGGCAAGATGCAGAGTGAAAGCCCCGTTTCCAACCATAACCACATTTTCTAGCGTGGGTAATCACAGACACAGATAAGTAGCCAAGAAATTTTCCTTGTATAATCTGGAAGAATAAAGGCTAATAACAACAAGCAAAGATAAATCATTTAAGATGATTTCCTTGAATAAAGCTTTGGCTTTTACAGATGAAGATAAAAATGTTTTATCTTCCAGAACAAAATCTTCTCCCTCTGGCCAGCATCCAGTTCAGAAAGTCACTGCTGACAGAAGGTGCTCTCTCTTGGAAGTTCATACTCTGATGGCCTCCCAGCAGCATCTGACCCGCTAATCGGCATCCCCTCAAAAAACGGTCCCTTCCCTTGGATCCTCTTCATATTCCTCAGGTTTTCCTCTTACCCACAGCCTACTACAGACCTTTCATATATAGAACTTGTAGGGTAAAGAATTCAGTTTACCCCAAGAATTGGGTCTTTGTCCCTAATTCCAGAGAGATCATCTCTAAATCCTTGGAAGTGCCTTTGATGAGGCCTCCAGACCATCTCTGAGGGCTTATGCTAATAAAGTTCCTCTTGGGTGGGGGCTGGCCAGACCAAAAGATCCACCATCACATCATCAGCCTGACCTCAGGGGAAGGGGGCTGATTCAATCCATTTCTATGTAATAAGGCCCCAGTAAAGTCCCTGAGCATGGAAGCTGATAAAAACACATTCCTTTGTGGGACCTGGAAGCTCTAAGTTAAGAACCCTCCCATACCTCACCCTATGTGTCTCTTTGTTTGTCTTCTTTTTGCCATAATAAAACTGTTAACGGCAGTATAGCATTTTCCTGAGTTCTGAGTAAATTCTAGTGAATTACAGAATTTAAGAGAGTAGCGGGAACCAAGAAGTCAGAGGTTACAGGGACTTAGAGACCCCTGAGCTTAGAGCTAGTATCCTGCCAGGCAGATGGACCCTCTTACTTTGTAGCAGGCAGCTCAGAAGTGAGTGGTACCCTGGGGACCTCCAAGCTTACAGCTGGCTTTCTGAGGGGGTAATGGGAAAACCTCAAATTTCTCACCCCAGCAGGTGAGGAGCGAGGCAGACTTAGAAGTCTGAAGGAATATGCCCTTTAACTTGAAACCTGACATAATTCTGGTGGTTGGAGTCAGAAGAATAAGTACTGTATGCACAGTTGCGAACAGAACTGAATTGACAGTTGGTGTGAAAAGTAGAAATAGATTAGATCTGATCACCCTTACAATATTTTTCTCCTTAACAAACATATCTACTTCCTTCCACATTCTCAGCTACCTAAATCTTGGTCTTTAGCACAAATCCCCTCTTTCTAACTTCCTGCTGGACACCTCCATTGACACTTCAAATGTGACACACCATCTAAGACCAAGACCTTCCACATTTATGATTCCTCCCTCAGGCAGCATGATTTGTAAATGTAGCATGAATTGGATGCAGTCAGATTTGGCCTTAATCTGTCATTTCATGACTCTGGCTTTCAAATAGTCACTTGGCATGTCTATGTACCAGTTTCTCCATCTGTGAAACGGGAATAACATCTGCCTTACAGGTTTGCGCTGGGGACTGACACAATTTGTTGGGGCTAGATGACTGTTAAATTCTTTCTTTCCTCCTTCTCTTTCTTACCTCTTACACTCCCCCCAAATATTCAATATCTATCCTGTCCTATTCCTATCAGAATCCTTGCAATTCAAGTCTCCTTGCCTAGTCCCCATCACTAGAGATATTTCTTTCTTCTCTAAACACACTCAATGCATTTAAAAAAAAAAAAAAAACCCATATCATTGAGTCACTTCTGACTCACGGCAACCTCATGTATGTCAGAATAGAATTGTACACCACAAGGTTTTCAAAGGCAACAATCTTTCAGAAGGAGATTGCCAGGCCTTTCTTCCAAAGTGTTCTAGGTGGATCCAAACCAACAACCTTTCAGCTAGTAGCTGATGCTTAACCATGTGCACTACCCTGGGACTCCTACCCAATGTACACATCACTGCAAAATGAATCTACACAGTGCACATTCAAGATGCACTTGACCTCTGAGAATGCCATCACTTTGACCCCTGTCCTGTTGTTAATTGGGGTACAGACACCCCTGGCATACACAGCAGAGTGAAAAGCCATAGGAGAAAGGGAACAACTTTTGGAAGAGTCAATGTTACTTACATATTTACTCAGGAACCCAGGAATTGCAGGAGAGTTGGGGCAAACTGATTATGGAATGAAAAATTAAATTTGCATTATTTTCTAAGATGAAATACCCATCTTTAAAAAAAAAAAAAGGAACATGATGTAGATAGTCCTTTCTCTTTTAATAGTGTTTTACTGGAAAACTGTGCAAAGTTGTAGTCTTCCAAAATTGTCTTTTCCACGTTTCTCCTCTAACTCCCAATAGTTGTCAGTTATCTTAACTATCTTAATCCATCTCCTCCGGTAGGATCACAAGTTCCAAGAAGGAAGGAACTGAAACTTATTACTTTTTTCCTTGTGTTCCATGTCATGTGCCCTCCCAACAGACTTTTTCCCAAAATAGCTAGTAAATCCATAAATAGAGAATGTTTACAACATAGAATGGACACCAAGTGTTCTTGACTAATGTGCCAGGCCTCAAGTCCATTTGAGTTGAACTCTGAAAGGGGGTCCATACAGGGTGTTCTTGTGAGTCACAGGGGATGGTGTGGGTCACTGAGGAGAAAGATGTAGCCTCTGTGATGTCACCTTAGCCACACATTTCTAAATAGTGGCATTCCGCAACCCCCCTCCCCAGCCTGCATCTCTTGGTAGCCAACATCATCAAAAAAGAATTATGACTCTCTTTGACTTCAACATGGAAAACTATATCAAGATATATTTGCAGAATGGCGCACGTGCACGCGCGCGCACACACACACACACACAATGTAGTAGTTTAAACCCCAGCTTCTGGGTTTTGAGTATCCTGATCTTTATTCTTATCCTGGTGCCTACCTCAATACCCCTTCCTCCAAACTATGGAGGTCTGGGTACAGAAGCTTCCCAGTGGTGACATTTCTACTCTAACCTTGGATCTTCATGAAATCACTACCCTTTCCCACCCGTGAGCCAAGACTTCAGGCACACAGCAGGGTGGTGGTGGGGGGTGTCCCCAGCAAATCTTCAATTCAGATGCAGCTGGGCCGTAAGTTCAGCTTGAAAGACCAACAACAGGGAGGAAGGTCAGAATGATTATTCAACACCCTCCTACACCCTCTACATGACTAATGCATCACACTGGGAAAGCATTTCCTCCCAGCTAGTTAGAACTGACAAGTCAACATTTAAACCAAACCAACCCCAGAAGCTTCAAGAGTCGCTCACAGCCTTACAAAGCCCTCAATGGGTCCCTTTCTGGAAAAATTCATCTCAGAGAGGAAAACAGGCTGAGAATTTTGGCATCCTTTCAAACACTGCTTTTCTTTCCTTGGGGCAGAGGCATCCTGAATTTTCAAGGGCCCACCCAAAGAACAAAGGCAACTAGTACTCATTTTTGAGTGCAGCAATTACTTGTGAACTTGAAGTAAATCACTAAATATCTCTATGGCTTCAGAATTTTCCTTAATAAAATCAGTATCTAATAAGTGCTTTTAAAATGTTAGGCCTCACTGAAGAGGTGAAAAGGTTAAGTGTAGTATGTACAAGGAGGAAAAGGTATTTATATATATATATATATATACATACATACATACACATATAGTGGTTCAAACCCACCAGCCACTCCTCGGAAGGAAGGTTGGGCAATCCTACTTCTGTAGTGATAACTGCCTCAGAAACCCAAGGAGGGGTCGCTAGGAGAGGGGCCGACTTGATGGCAAATAACAACATATATATATATAATAAACTCACTGCCATTGAGTCAGATCCGACTCATAGCAACCCCTCCTTGCGTTTCTAAGGCAGTATCACTACGGAAGTAGATTGTCCAACCTTTCTTCTGAGGAGTGGTTGGTGGGTTTAAACCACCAGCCTTCTGGTCAGCAGTCAAATGCCTTAGGCACTATGCCACCAGAGCTCCCTATATATATAATAAAACTCAAAAATTCACTGCCATTGAGTCAGTTATGACTAATAGCAACCCCCACAGGGATTCCAAGGCTGTAAATCTTTATGGAAGCAAACTGCCTCATCTTTATTCCATAGAGTGGCTGGTGGGTTCGAACCACCAACCTTTTGGTTAGCAGCCAAATGCCTTAACCACTGTACTACCAGAGCTCTTATGTACATAATAAATGTACATAATAAATTTATTTTTCCAGTAGAGGTCCCTGAGTGGTACAATTGGTTAATGTACTCAGATGCTAACAGAAAAGTTGGAGCTTCAAGTACACCCAGGGGCACCTCAGAAGAAAGGCCTAGTGATCTACTTCTGAAAAATCAGCCCCTAAAAACCCTACAGAGCACAGTTTCACTGACATGCATCAGGTCACCACTAGTCAGAACTGACTCCACAGCAACTCGTGTATTTTTTCAGTACTGATTTTCCATCCAAAATAGCATCCATGAGGGGGATTAATCAAGTGTATTCACTAAATAGAGCTGGATGATCAAAATAACATCAGCCTTCTGGTTCTGCTGATGCTTGGCTTGCTCAAGCACAGGGAAGTGGGGATCGTGTGTGGCCTGAACTAATGTTGGCACCAGGGTGCCAGTTCTTAAACCACCTGCTTTGTTCTGTTTCTCTCACTTTGTCCCCACACTCACAGGAACAGCCTGCCATCTGTGCTGTACCACCAAGCTCAGCTAGGTTGTTCATAAAGGTAAACAAGATCCTGACGTCATTTTTCATCTAAAAAAATCCTTTCACTGATTGCTTTCAGATCTCAATCTCAAGTTCAACCCATTCAATTTCAATGTGTGCTGAGCACCTACTCTGTGAAAAGCATGGATACAGACTCCACCTGTGATATTTAAATGAGGAAGGAATAAGACTCCTGAAAAGGCCTTAAGGATGGGTCCTTTGGGGACAAGAAAGAAGAAGTGAGACCAGGATCCAAAAAGTATAACATAAGGCTTGAAAGCTAGGGGTCATACAATGAACTCAGAGTGCCATGGAGGGGCAGGGTGTAATTTGATGAATGTCATTATACCAAAGTACACTGAAGACTTTACCCCAATGTTCCCTGCAGCATTACTCACAATAGCCAAGAGGTGGAGACAATCCAAGTGTCCACCAACAGACAGAGGGATAACCAAAGTGATGTATGAATACAATGGAGCATCATTCAGCCATAAAAAGAAATGAGGTCCAGGTGCATGATATAACATGAGTGAACCTTGAAAAATACTATGTTGAGTGAAATAACTCAGACACAAAAGAATAAATATTGCATGACCCCACTTTTATGAAATGTTTAGAGGAAGCATATGCATAGAGACAAAAAGTTATTAATGGTTACCAAGGGTGGATAGGATCGGGAAAGAAGAACTTACTGCTTAATAGGCACTGCTGAGCTTGTATTAAGAGTGAGAAAAAAATTTAGGAACAGATAGTGGTGATGTCATACAACATGGCTGTCAAAGAGGCAGGGAAGCCGTATCTTCTGATCTACTCTAACCCCACAAGAGGAAGACAGAATCATCATCAGTAGCCCAAGGCCTTTTTCTCCAAGGCCAGACCTTCTGCCTCCCTCCTGACCTTTCACCAACCATTCCTCCCCCAGCACCCACCACCCTCTCTGCTGGGTTAGATAATTTGCTGCAGTGGCCACACAGAATTCACAGATTATGAGGTTTATTAGGGAAGCAACAGGCAACAATTCAAGTTCAGAAACATGCTCAGTCTCTCACAGTCCACAGTCTCTCAGCCAACAGTCTCTCTGTGTCTCTCTCAGCAGTACGTGTCTGTCGCATTGCTCAGCCATAGTGAGAGATATCTTCTGCCTCTAGGAGGGCAACTCTTGAGCCTGGCAGAGTGGCCAAACTAACCAATCACAACATAAAAATTCTATACACCTGAGAGAGAGAGAACTTCCCAGAAAATTACTTCATGCTGCTCCCAACAGAAACACCCAGGTGGATAACTTTAACAATCAGGAGCTGCTCAGTTGCTCATGGCAAATTCCACCACTGAATTTACAAAGACTTATGGCTAGAAAAGCCACACCATGTAATTTACTACACCATAATGGTAAATGTAATTAACATCACTGAATTGTACAAGTAAAAATGGCAGCCATGACAAAAATTCTGTTATATATATTTTAGCACCAAATACTCTTCTCAAATTATATGGTCTTACAGAATAAAGTTTAAAAATACATTTGTTTTTTAAGAATATATATAATAGGGTAAAACAACAGTTTAACTGCACTAAAACCCTAGGATTTTTTAAACTGAGTTTTATGATTACACAGGAAGGAAAAAAAAAAAACACTCATGATCATTTGGTATTTTATTTAACCAAACCATGTATACCAGAAAACTGCTAAAATGCTTGGAAAACACTCATTTGGAGGGGTTTTACTGCATATTTGGAGATAATTTTATATAAAAACACTGATTTACTGGGTTATGGTTGAACAACATGATGAACGTATGTTAACATCACTGAAAGCTGTAGAAATGGCAAATGTCTTGTTACGTATTTCCACAATAAATAAATAAATAAACATGATATGGAGAAAACACTCATGCTTAAAAAATATATTCAGAAGGTTTTATTTACGTAAGAGATCTAAAAAGTGTTCTAGTCACTGACTTCCAGTAAGATAAAGGAATAGGCAGACAAGCAGGACAGACTCTCTTCAACAAAGAAAGATCAATTGACAGAGATACAGAAGATAATCCTGGAGCCCTGAGCTTTGAAAGGAACTATACAGAAGTGGATTAGGCACCAACTAGTGGAAAAAACTGAAAGAAAACTGAGTATAGAGACAATTGGAGCTGCGGACTGTCAGCAAAATCTACACACAAAAATCCAGAAGATTAATACTAAATTTTCAGAAATAGATAAGGCATTGAATGGGCAAAGGAACAGAATTAAATCAATGGAAGACAGAATTAGAGAGATTGAAGGCAAATACCTGAACACTTCTTTGAAAAGGGATAAATCCGAAGAAAAGATAAAAAAAAATGAAGAAAGCCTAAAGTTCATGTGGGATACTATCAAAAGGAATAACTTACATGTAATCGGAATTCCAGAACAGGAAGAGACAAATAAAACCACTGAGAAAATTGTCCAAGATTTGTTAGAAGAGAATTTTCCTGGTTTGACTAAATATGAGAATATATCCATTCAGGAATCCCAACAAACCCCAAACAGGATAGACCCCAAAAGAAAATCACCCAGACGTATCATCATCAAACTCACCAAAACCAAAGACAAAGAAAGAATCATGAAAGCAGCACAGGAAAAACAAAAAGTTACCTACAAGGGGCAACCAATAAGACTAAGCTTGGATTTCTCGACAAAAACCATGCAGGTGAGAACACAATGGGATGATATATATAAAACCCTGAAAGAGAAAAACTTGTCAACCAACAATTATGTACCCAGTAAAATTGTCCCTTAAATATGATGGTGAA
>NW_006921665.1:9413524-9424744 GCF_000298275.1 Orycteropus afer afer | reverse complement strand
AAAAAAAAAGCATTAACCCATGTCACTTTAGTTTTGTGTATTTCACTGTACATAAATTTTATTTCAATAAAATGCATTTTTTTTAAAAAAGTGTCCTAGTCATTTCCATTAGCCATATATTGTTCATTTATTTAAAATCAAAACAGGAACAAGCCATTTCAAAATTTGAGCTTGTTAAATTTGAAATGGATGATTTTCATCCTAAAAGTTACAGAGGATTTCTCCTAAAAGAGCTCCCGTCCAAGAGCCACCATTTTAGGACTGGGAAAATGACTAAACAGGATCCAAAAAAAAAAAATCCTACCTGTGCATAAATCATGCTCATGATAAAGAGACAACCCCTAGGTGTTGAAATTCATGTCTCTTCTATTTCAAATATGTGGTTTAAGAAGAAACAAAACGTGTCTTCTTGTCAGACAGAGCCCCAGGTCCTGTCAGTTCTAATTTGAGGCTGGACTGGGTTCTTAATTAACTCTTTTTCAGGACACATCCTTAATAGCCCTCTCCTACAATCATGGGCATGGACTACGATGGCAATTACAGGGAAAGCTCGAGGAATAAATGCTCTCTTCTTCACAGTGGGCTACATGTTAAAAGAATGACACTGGAACTAAGAGAATTAAAAAAAGAACAACAAAAAGAACCATCCCACATCATAAAAAAACTAGTTGTTAGATGCTATCAAGTCAATCTTGACTCAGAGAGACCCCATGTAATAGAGTAAAATTGCCTTATAGGATTTTATAGGCTATAACCTTTAGGGGAGGAGCTCTGGTAGCATAGTGCCTAAGGCACTTGACTGCTAACCAGAAGGCTGGCGGTTCAAACCCACCAGCCACTCCTCGGAAGGAAGGTTGGGCAATCCTACTTCCATAGTGATACTGCCTCGGAAACCCAAGGAGGGGTTGCTATGAGTCGGGGCCGACTCGACGGCACATAACAACAACAACACAACAACAATCTTTAGGGGAGCAGATCACTAGGTCTTTTTCCCACGGAGTTGCTAGGTAGGTTCAAACCACCAATTTTTCTGTTAGTAGCTGAGCGTTAAAACCATTGCACCACCAGGACAGGATAATAACTATTATTTGAAAAGCATTTCTATACACATTAATTAGCTCATGTGATCATCACAACCACCTCTGTCTGAGTGGGATGAGATATGCGTATTTCTCTTACACTCACTTCTATATAAGTGATTTGTCTATTGTCCAGTGGATGGAGAAGAGCTTGGTCATCATGGGAATTCCACATCTACTTCTTTCAAAAAGTGCTTGTTTTCATTTCACTCCTCTACACTGTCTTCCAATACTCCATAGAAATCTGTACATATTCTATACAGATAATTGTATGTAACTTATAGAAATACAGGATATTTTTATAGATGTTGTATGAAATATGCATTCTAGGATCAAAATTGGGAACGTTAAACTCTATCTCCTTTTTAGAGATTTAACCTAGTGTTGGTCCAAACTTTATCACAGAACTGTATTTTGTGAAGTATTAAGAACCTGTGGAAAAGTCAGTGTTTCACAAGCTTTGACTATAGGACATCACCTTAAGGAAATGTGTTCATTTTTATAACTAAACGTTCAATCTACTTGCAAAATAGGCAAGTTAATCAGGTGTTTACCTGTAACCTGTAAACCTGTGTTTACCTGTATCTCTACCTGTACTACCTCATAGGTATTCCTCTCTTTCCAATTTTCTATTTTCCCTCTGCCAAATCTTTCTACCACCTGTCTGTGTCAGTTTGTCATACTGCAGTGGCTTGTGCATTACTATGATGCTAGAAGCTATGCTACTGGTATTTTGAATACCAGCAGGGTCACCCGTGGTGGACAGCTTTCATCAGAGCTTCCAGATGATGACAGACAAGGAAGAAAGAAGACTGGTGATCTATTCAGAAAATTAGCCAATGAAAGCCCTATGGATCACAACAGAATACTATACAATATAGAGGAGGAAGATGAGCCCCCCTAGGGTGGAAGACACAACACAATAGCTCCAACAATAGGCACCATACCAACGATCATGAGGATGGTGAAGAACCAAGCCAGTTACACATAAAGCGAAGCCATTTCATTTTATTATAAGGTCACCACGATTGAAGCCAACTCAATGTTTACTAACAGCAACAAAATAAAACTACCACACAGACCATGAGGAAGATAACACTGATTAACCTGACATCATCCCTGGCTCTTACCTGTATAACTCTTACAGGGCATGGATCAGATCCATTCAAAGGTGGGTGTGTGTGTGTGTGCGCGCGCGTGCGTGCACACGTGCACGCGTGTGCATCTACATGTGTTATGTAATATCTCCAATACAAACCTTAAAAAAAAGGAGCCCTGGTGGCACAGTGGTCAAAACATTGGGCTGCTAACCAAAAGGTAAGCAGTTTAAACCCACCAGCCACTCTGGGAGAAATATGTGGCAGTCTGCTTCTGTAAAGATTTACAGCCTTGGAAACCTCATGGGGCAGTTCTACTCTGTCCTACAGGGTTACTATGTCTCAAAATCAACTCAATGGAAATGGGCTTGTTTTTTTGGTTTTTAATCCCCACCCCAAGCCCTTTTTTTTTTACCAGGTCTGGTATAAATGAATTAGAGAAATAAATATATCAGTCTGCATTAAATAAATATATTGGAGGAAGGAGATGCAAAGTGAACAGGAAATCAGGTTTCACAAGTGATTTTATGCAACAATACTGAGATACAGAATTTAATATACCTCAGTAGCCATTTCTTCCCACTAATTACAAACAGAAACATCAACAACCATAAACTAAAATAGCTAATCATGTGGTTTGCTTTGGTTATCTTTTTGTTTTTTATTTTTCAAACACAGTGCATCCAAAAACACTTTAAGACATAACCCTAAATTGTTCAAACATAACTTGTAATATAGTATGCACGTTTAATTCTTGAAAAGACTTTGCTATGTCCTTCTGGCATTGAATTAATAATCAATCTTCCCTCATGCCTTTCAGGACAAAGAAAAAGACATCCTTGGTTGTCAAGCAGTAAACCTGGCCATGTAGCCACACCGCCACCACCCCCTTCCATGACATTTCTGAGAATGCAATCAGCATCGACACTGGCTCAGTCTTCAGTGGAGGAAACACTAAACCTGTCAACGTTATTTCTCGTCTTTCTTGTCAGGGCTTGTGCTGTTTGTTTGTTACGTATGTTCAATTAATAATGGGAATTTGTCAGCTTCTTTTTGTTTCAACATGACACAATGGGAAAAGCCCTTAAGGGTTAATTATTAATCTCAAAACGAAATCTGAAACAGATAATGAACAGGTCTTGAGCAATTATGAAAACACCCAGGAGCATCAGTCAAAATGAGGACTGTTCCCAGACAAGAGTAGTCTCCAGCCCAGCTGCATTACATTAACCATTAAGTGGCAGGGAGTATGAAATTATTGTTCAGAGCATCAATGTTAGAGCCAGATAGATTCCGGTGGGCATTTCAATTCTGCTACTTAATACCTGTGTGGTGCAAATGGTTAAGCACTGAAGTACTTACTAACTACAAGGCTGGCAGTTACTCAGTGGCACTAAGGAAGATAGGATGGCAAACTGCTTCCAAAAGGTTAAAACCTTGAAAACCCTGTAGAGCACAGCTCGACTCTGCACACATGGATGGGTTCACCGAGGGTCTGAGTCCACTGAGCAACACCACCACTTTATATGTAAATGACCGTGGGAAATCACTTCACATCACTGAGCCTCAGTTTACTCACTAGTAAAATGGAAATAATAAGAGTAATGGCATCTAAAATGGTTGTCAGAAAGATTAAATAAAACAATCCACTGGAAAACCACACAGTAAACTGACCAAGCCATAGAAATGATCAATATATGGTAGACTGGGAGGGATAGGATCTTTAACTATATCTAGATGCTAATTCAAAACTCAAACTTGCAGCCATGGAATCAATTCTACAGTGCCTATGGCTTTTGACTGCTAACCAGAAGGTTAGCAGTTCAAACTCACCAGCTGCTCCACAGAAGAAAGATGGGGCAATCGACTTCCATAAAAATTTACCACCTCAGAAACCCAATGAGGGTCACAATGAGTCAGAATCGACTGGATGACAGTGAGTTTGTCTTTTTTGTTTTTGTTAAGATGTTTATCAGCCATCTTAATCTCCAGACACCTACACCAGGATTAGAAGTTTTCAAAAACTAAACAAATATGCAATAATGAGAAGAACTCATTGCCAACAAGTCAATTCAACTCATAGGGACCCCTCCCCTTGGGTTTCTGAGGCAGTATCTCTATGGAAGTAGATTGCCCAATCTTTCTTCTGAGGAGTGGCTGGTGGGTTTGAACCACCAGCCTTCTGGTTAGCAGTCACCTTAGGCACCATGCTACCAGAGCTCCCTAAACTCAGTGCCATGGAGTCAGATCCAACTCATAGCGACCCCTCATTGGGTTTCTGAAGCAGTAACACTATGGAAGTAGATTGCTCAACCTTCCTCCCCAGGAGTGCTGATGGGTTTGAACCGCCAGCCTTCTAGTTAACAGTCAAATGCCTTAGGCCCTATGCCACCATAAGCTCTGTGAAACTAGCACTTGAGTTCAAGAAATTTCATTCCTTATTGATTACAATGAAAATTTCACATGTCATATATCTAAGTATTTTAATATCATGGAAAGTCTAATTTGCTTTGTGCCTCCCTGAGAAGTTGTGGGTCAATAGATAATATATCACTATTGGCAATATTCTTTCCAAGATACATTTATACTTGACTCAAGTCGTCTTTAATCAGTGATGTTGCATATTATGGAACCTGTAGGCTTAGTATATAACAATAGTCATGAGGGACATAGAGTATCTTACTTTAAAGACAAATTGCAAGGGTGACAACTGAAAACTGAAAAGGCCATTTAAAATAATATAAAAATTCATCTATTTTAAGTTTTTGTTAAGCTTTTTCAAAAATTATCATTACCCAAAATTGTAAGTCACAAAAAGTTCATCTTTTAAATATAAGTAACCACTGCTGATTAAAAATGACAGGTAACAAAAATTTAAGTATCTTGGACAGTGTTGACACATTATTTATTGCTCCACAACTCCTCAGGGAGACACAAAGAAAATCAAACATCCACTGACATTAAAATACTTAGATATATACCATATTAATTCTGTAAGAGATTTAAAAGGCCATACTTTCGAGTGATAAAAACCAAATTCCCGTTATCACATGGAAAGAGGTTCCAGTAGCAGAGAGTGTTTGCTGCAAAACTGACGCCAAAAAGCTAGCACCAAGAATATGACTCATAGTAGACAACCCCTGTTATGCATGGAAGTGACAGGATGGATTTGATTAGGAATTTCAGAGCAGAGTTCATCCAGAGAGAAAAATTATGTGAGCTGATCACTTTGTGTTAACGACCATAAACAACAACTATTATACTATATTGGGCACTTACAAATGAAGACAAAAGGGACACTGCATCAATTCTGTGATACAGACAGACTGTCATCAGTAGTTGGCCAGGAGGGATTCAGACCAAGAGCCCAGGCCTAGAAAACAGTGGCATTCTATGGGGCCTAGTCTGTAAGAGCAAGATAGCTACAAAACAAACAAAACTCACTGCCATGGAGTCAATGCCAACTCATAGTGACCCATCCTTGGGTTTCCCAGGCAGTATCTCTATGGAAGGAGATTGCCCAACCTTCCTTCCAAGGAGTGGCTGGGGGGGTTGAGCTTTCTGGTTAGCAGTCAAATGGCTTAGGCAGTATGCCACCAGAGTGCCTAAGATAGCTACAGTAGAATGTAAAGCCATAAAACAAAAAGCCTGGGTTCTACTGCATAGTAGAGCTGACAAGGGGCAAGGTTGTGGTCACTGCTTGGTCACAGCCAGCTACCCAGAGGGACCGAGTAGTTGAACCTGCAGGCTTGGGACCATAGTTGCAGGGGACATCAAGCTCAATTGGCATAACATACTATACAAAACATTGTTCTACCTCCTACTTTGGTGAGTAGCGACTAGGATCTTAACAGCTAGCAAGCTGCCATCTAGATACGATGGGTCTCTCCTCGTCCAGAGCAAAGAAGAATGAAGAAAACCAAAATTCATGGAAACAATTAGTCCTAGCGACTGGTACACCACCCGATCTGCAGCCTATACAACTATGAGACCAGAAGAACTAGATGGTGCCCGGCTACCAGTGTCATCTACTTGGAAGGAGATCTATGTAGGAGATCCTTGATAGAGAGGGAGAACAATGTGGAACAAAACTCAAAATCATTTGGAGAGAAAAAAAAAAAAGGTGGGGACCAGGTTTGCTGGTCCGACAGAGTCTGGTGGAACCACTGAGACTATGGCCCCTAGCTGCCCTTCAGGTTTGGAATTGAACCCACACCTGTGGTTTCCAGCCAAACAGAAGACAGGCATATGAGTTGAACATTTACCTGAGATAGATACACTCCTTGAAGAGAACAATCATTGAGAAAGAAGGGCTGCTTATACACAGGGAGACAGCTCAGGGGGCAGGAGTCCATGGAGCGATGGACACTGGAAAGAGGTAACTATGGGGAGGAAGTGGGAGGGGAGCTGTTGCATTGTGGTAAACTGTGGTCAATGACATGTGACAAAGTATATGTGAAATGCTGTATGGAAAGTGAATTTGCTCTGTAAATCTTCACCCAAATCACAATTAAAAAAAAAAAAAAAGTCTGTGTTCAATTTTTCATTCATCTCTAAACCCACTGCCATTGAAGTCAATTCTGTCTCATAATAACATTATAGGACACAGCAGAACTGCCCTATAGGGTTTTCCAAAACTGTCATCTTTATGGAAGGAGACTGCCTCATCTTTCTCTTGTGAAGTGGCTGGTAGTTTTGAACCACTAACCTTTCAGTTAGCAGCCAACCACTTAACCACTGTGCTACTAGGGCTCCTTCATTCACTTCTAGAATTGCTTATTATGCAACCTACAACTATGAAATACTAGTAGTGGTAGTGAATAAGATTGGGATTATAAAGCATAAAAACTAAAACCCAGATAGGAATTATACTCAAGGTAAATTGATCAAAATATTCTTAAAAACTTGGTTGCCTATCCCTGTTATGTAGGTGAGATACTATACTCAGAGAATAAAAATATTATTCAACATATAAGAAAAATCCAAATGCACTGCCATCAATTCAACCTCAACTCATAACGACCCCTCCTTGGGTTTCCGAGGCGATATCTCTATGGAAGGATATTGCCCAACCTTCCTTCCAAGGAGCAGCTGGTGGGTTTGAACCACCAGCCTTCTGGTTAGCAGTCAAATGTCTTAGGCACTATACCACCAGAACGCCACCAAACTCCAAACTCCCTGCCATCAAGTCGATTCCAAACCATAGTGACCCCCATTGGGTTTCCAAAGCCAGACTACCTCATCTTTCCTCTGCAGAGCAACTAGTGGGACCAAATCACTGATCTTTTGGTTAGGAGCCAAATGCCTTAACCACCATACCACTGGAGCTCTTCATTCAACATATAACTGAGGTGTCTAATATTGCTCAAAACAGTCCTGTAATGCTATCAATAGTCAATTTTAAGTAAGTTTTGTATCCTCTGCATTACAGGGAAACACTGCCTTCATAATCACTACCATCAAAATGATTTAGAATTGTTATAATGAAAAAGAACCAGACCCTTAAAAAACATTTTTAGGGAAAAACAATGATGACAAAGCAGAAAGCAAATGATACAGTGAATACCCCAAAGACCTACATACCAAAGCAAAGGAAATATAAGACATTTGTTTGGTGGGGTTCCTAAGAGATACAGTTCCATTTGGCTATGACAGTTATAGATACGTTCACATACTTTATCTACTACTAAAGCAAAGAAAAAAAACCCTTTTTCAATTTTCTCAGAAACTCCAAGGCAATCCAAAGGTGTCCTAAGTTAGCAGCGAGTTATGTTGTTGCTGTTGTCAGCTGCCATAGTCAGCACTCAACTCATAGAACCCCATGCACAATAGGATCAGAACTTTGTGATGCACAGGGTCTGCACCAGTTGATTTTCAGAAGACTGCCAGGCCTTTCTTCCTAGTCCATCTTAGTCTAGAATGCTCCACTGTAACCTGACCAGCATCATAGCCACATGCAAGCCTCCACTGACAGATGGGTGGAGGCCGCACATGAAGTCAATTGGCCTGGGGTCAAACCTTCCACAGGAAAGGTGAGAATTCTACCTGGGCCCCTGTAGCAGAGGTATAAGAAATGCAGTAAGTTGGAGTGAAGGAAAATGAAAGGAAGAGGAGAAGATATAATAATAAAACCTTACAAGTTTAGGGTCAAAGAGGAATCAGGATATACCAACTAAATCCTACTCTTCCTATCTGGGAAGCTAAGAGGAGAATCTGTTTTTAAGAAACCTATCTTGTAAGTCTCAAAATGACAGCTCACTTCAATTCAAGCAACTACCATGTACAAAGGTATGAGTGATATCCAAAACAAGAAGATAACAAAGATTGTTTAAATCTCACTTTACATGTTAAGTATGGTTATTTAAGTTCAAGAGGGCACAAAGAACTTTTAGTACTAGTAAATGCTCACAGGGAGTACCTGGGTGGTACAAACAGTTAACATGGTCAGCTGCTAACCAAATGGCTGAAGTTTCAGGTCCACTCAAGAAGCACCTTGGAAGAAAGGTTAGGTGATGTAATTCCAAAAAATCAGCCCTTGAAAACTCTACAGAATACTGTTGTTGTTGTTATGTGCCGTCGAGTCAGACCCGACTCATAGCAACCCCTCCTTGGGTTTCCGAGGCAGTATCACTACGGAAGTAGATTGCCCCATCTTCTAGGCAACCATAAATAACAATGATGAGTCTGAAAAACACATAGATGGATCTTGAGGACATAATGCTAAATCAAACCAGTCAATCATATAAGGACAAATATTATACTGTGTCCTACTTTACTAAGAATTATCTTATCTTTATACACAGAGAGAGAGAAAGAGAGAGAGAGAGAGACCAGCATTTATTGGTGATTACCAGGTATGGGAGGGATTACTCTCTGAATCATAGATATTTGTTATTTTTGCTGATGGGAAAATTACCACCAAATGTGGGTGTAATGAGCACAGCTTGACCAAAGTAAACAATGCCACTAAGAAAAGAAACATTGTTTCTGAGAAAAGAAAACAATGTTTGTGCTAAAGAATATGACATACATAATTAGGTAACAACAACAATAACCAAAAAATGAGTGTATGGTCACATATAAATGGGTATAAGCATATACAGACACATAAGTAGGTACTGGTGTGTACATATGTATGCACAGAGAGAAGTATCTGTATGTATGTGTACATACAGATATGTGTGTGCGCACATACAACAGATTAACAGCGGACACAGTTATAGATACTTCTCAGATATAACCAAACACCTTGTGAAAGTGGTTTTCTACATTTGGAGGCTTAGGACCTTAGTCTCATGGGACAGCTCAATCAAATGGCACAATACGGTTCACAATGTTCATGTCCTGCATCACTAGTTAGCTGAGCAGTGCCTGGGGTATTAAGTGCTTGCCAGCAGCCATCTGAGATACAATTATTGGTCTCTACGTGTCAGGAGCGAAAGAGAAAGAAGGAAACCAAAGTCTCAGAGAAGAAACTAGTCTACAGGACTAACAGACTACATAAGCCATAGCCTCATCTACCTTGAAACCAGAAGATCTACCCAGCTACCACTAACAACTGATTTGATCAGGGCCACAACAGATAGATCCTTACAGAGTGGAAGAAAAACATGGAACAAAACTTATTTTTTTTTTTTTTACTTGTGATTTGGGTGAAAGTTTACAGAGCAAATTCACTTTCCATACAGCAGTTCACATACACTTTATCTCATACATTGACTACAATTTACCACAATGCAACAGCTCCCCCTCCTACTTCCTCCCCATAGTTACCTCTTCCCTATGTCCTTCCCTCCATGGACTCCTCCCTGCTGAGCTGTCTCCCTGTATATACACAGCCCTTCTACTCTCCAATGATTGTTCTCTCCAAGGAGTTCACCTCATATGCCTGTCTTTTGTTTGGCTGGAAGCCACAGAATGTGTTCAATTCCAGACCTGAAGGGTAGCTAGGGGCCATAGTCTCAGTGGTTCCATCACGCTCTAACTGACCAGCAAATCTGGTCCCTTTCCCCACCCCCCAAATGATTTTGAGTTTTCTTCCACGTTGTCCTCCCACTCTATCAAGGATCTCCTACACAGATCCCACTCTGAATGGTTGACAGTGGTAGCCAGGAACCATCTAGTTCTTCTGGTCTCATAGTTGTATAGGCTAAGGATCGCAAGGGCTACCAGTCACTTGGACTAACTCTTTCCATGAGTTAGTTGGTATTCTTCATTCGTCTTCGCTCTGGAAGAGGAGAGACCCATTGTTGCATCTAGATGGTCACTTGCAAGCTTTTAAGATCCCAGTCGCTACTTGCCAAGGTAGGATGTGGAACAATGTTTTGTGTAGTATGTTATGCTAATTGAGCTTCTGGGTAGCTAGCTGTGATCAAGAAGTGACTACAACCTTGTCCCTTGTCAGTTCTACCATATACCTGGGAATGCTTACAGAACATACCAATACACTTGTAGAAACACTGTCTGCCAACCCTATACATAGTCTTGGGCACACTCCCTCCTGCATAGACATACCTAATAGTTCAGCCTGTCCACCCATCTATCCACCTGTATATCCATGTTTGCCTTCACTGACAATGCAGTACTGTATGTACAAAAAGGGTTCATCTTTGTTGTCTGTACCTCCCTTGTACCTCTCTTTGTCTTCCTCTTCCTCAATGCCACCATGTTGATCACTCACATTTGGTACAGTGCCCTTCTCTTCATGCAAATCAATACTTGTCTCTACCTTTCTAACAGTGTTCCCTCCCCTCCTCTTCCACCCCTAGTAACCAACTAAGAAAATTTCCTTCCATATATAAACCTTTCTTTGACTTTTTATAATAATGGACTAATATAATATTTGTCCTTCTGTGACTGACTTATTTCACTCAGCATAATGTCCTCCAAGTTTACCCACGTTATGCACTGTCTTGCAGATTATACATCATTCTTTAGGGTTTTATAGTATTCCATTGTGTGTATGTACCATAGTTTGGTTATCCATTCTTCAGTTGATGGACACCTAGGTTGTTTCCAACTTTTTGCTATTGTAAATAGTGCTG
>NW_006921665.1:9398983-9412349 GCF_000298275.1 Orycteropus afer afer | reverse complement strand
AAGAAGTTCACACTTACTTGACTGGTTGAGACTAGAGGATCCCCTACAACTACTGTCAGAAAATACTCTTTAAATCTTAAACCAAAATTATCATGAGGTCACCTTTAAGTAAAATAACACACTGGCACAAAACAATAAAGGATATTCTCTATGAGTATGGTGTTCCACTAAAGAAAACCACCTGTATGAGACCAAGAAATCTACAATTACTCTAAAACACAGATGAGAAGGTAGCGGGCAGGGAAACTAGAGCACTGAAAATGGAACAACCAGAATTCAATTAAAGAGAATGTGAACACATTACAAAAAATATAACTAATGTCACTGAACAATTTGTACAGAAATTGTCAATGGGAACCTTTGTTGTGTAAACTTTAACCGAAAACACAACAAAATACTATTTTTCAAAAATGAAATAATGTTAATAATTCACTGCCACAATTTGAAAAAAGAAAAACTATGACACATAGTTCTATTCTGACATACATATGATCACCATGAGTTAGAATGAACTAGGTTCTAAATTCCAGCAGCAGACTGGAATATTATTTCATCAACAGGCTTTGAATTTCTAAATTTCTAAATTCAGATAAATATCTTTCATCACATGGGCCAGTGGGAAATATGTGTGTGCATATGTGTATGTACAAAGCTATCCATAAAATAAATGGTAAAAATGTTTCATATTTTGCTTAATAAGATGCAACTGCAAATGTCTGTTATGATTATCACTCCACTAAAACACTAACTAGAATTGTTTTAAATACCTATCTGTAAGAAATTTTTAAAAATTCAATTTGGAAAATAAAGTGATAATGAAGGAACATTTGGCTCTACAGCTAGCTACAAAGGGCAGAGTCAGAGGATTTAAAGGCAAGGAAGACAATATAGATGAGGACGGAGCACAGGGGAAAGAAAGAAAGAGGAGCAACAGGCATAGATAATAAAAAGAAAACCTGGTTCTCGACTTCTTTCCTTCCTTAAACAACCATGGGTAAGAGTTGAGAAACAATCCTCACCGGTTCCTCCAACAACCCCCACACAGGGGGACCCCCTCTTTTCCCCACCCACATCTCTCCTAGATAAACTGAGCCTTCTATCTCCTTCAAAATCTTATCAACACTCAATTGTGAAGAGAAAAAGCCATTACAACATTTCCAATCTTGGGTTTTAACATGACTGAACTTCTCCTAAGGCTTTTAATCATTTGTCTAAGAATGTGCCTGAAGGCACAGAGGCTACCTTTCCATCCCAGTTTACAAATGAGCTCAAAAGGCCTCACTGTGTTTTCAGTTTGGGAACAAAAACATCTCTAGAAGCCTTCATGCATAAAGGTTTCTATGATTTATTTACCCCTATATAATCAAGAAACATGCTTCTCAGAAATCTGGTAAGAGGAGTGGGGAGTGGGTTCCCCCCTTGGGCCTGGCCTGATGCAGACGTGTCAGAGCCCAATCAGGGTGAGGGGAGATTAAGAGAGGGGTGCTGCTAGGGTACAGAGTCCAGGCTCAGCAAGCAATCGTGGGGACATAAAAGGCCAGAGGGGCTACCTCCAAGGAGCTTCCACAGACCAAATCAGGAATGATTTAGTAATATAATTACCAATATTAATCATATAAATAACTGCTATGATGAAACAATGAGCAGGAATGATTTGGTGTGGAAATAAATAGTGATAACTAGTTACCAATGTGTGGACTCCAACTCAAGGCAACCCCCGTGTGTCAGAGTAGAACTGTGCTCCACAGGGTTTCCAATGGCTGATTCTTCAAAAGTCCATTGCCAGCCCCTTCATCTAAGGCCCCTCTGGGTAGGTTCAAACCTCTAACCTTTCAGTGAGTAGCCCAGCACATAAACCATTTGTACCACTTCAGGGCTAAATAAGGATAGTAACAGACTACATATTGTTGTTGTTGTTGTTGTTGTTGTTGTGATGTGCCATGAAGTCGGACCAGGGCGACCCCTCCTTGGGTTTCCAAGGCAGTATCACTACGGAAGTAGATTGCCCCATCTTCCTTCCGAGGAGTGGCTGGTGGGTTTGAACCACCAGCCTTCTGGTTAGCAGTCAAGTGCTCTAGGCACTACACTATCAGAGCTCCTAACAGACTACATAATCCATTGAAAAAATAGGAAACCATCAAGTCATACAAGCATAAATAAATAGTTTGAAAGTTTTATGAGAAATAAGGTATTTACATAATATCTAACTATCCCTGTATAAAACATTTGCTAGTTATAAAGGAGAAAAAAGTTAACTTTACAACGGAGAAGACTGGCAGACTTACTCAAGTGAAGAAGGAGAGGAAGTAACATCAGAAATGGGACCAGTGAAAATTGGGAGCTCCTACAGAAGGAGCTCTAGTAGCATAGTGCCAAAGGCACTTGACTGCTAACCAGAAGGCTGGCGGTTCAAACCCACCAGCCACTCCCCGGAAGGAAGATGGGGCAATCTACTTCCGTAGTGATACTGCCTCGGAAACCCAAGGAGGGGTCGCTATGAGTCGGGTCTGACTCAATGGCAGTGAGTGAGAGAAGACACAAAGTCTGTGAGAAGTGTAAATAGTTAACACATAGGGCTGAAAATTGAAAAGTTAGAGATTCAAATCCACCCAGAAGCACTTCAAAAGAAAGGCCTGGTGATCTATTACTGAAAAATTCAGCCATTGAAAACCTGTGGAACAGAGTTCTTCTCTGACACACATTGGGTTGCCATAAGTAAGAGTTGACTCCATGGCAACTGGTAACTGGTGAAAACTACACACTACACTGTCACTTGTAATATGTTAGCCAATGAAGCAGAACCAAAATCTAATCACAAGAAACGTCCAATAAAACCACACAGATAATTGGACCAGGTTCTACCAAAAAGTCAAGGAAAGACCAAGGAACTGTTTTTTACTGAAGGAATCTAATGAGACAAGAAAATAAAACTGAACACATGGTTACTATCTGGATAGTTTTGTAATTAAGGACACCATGCTTCCTGTGCTCTGGACAACTGTCAAACCTAGAATGGGACTGAGGAGTAGATGGTAAACTCCCCCCACACACACACCCCATGCACACACACATACATAAAACATTGCCACTGAGTCAATTTCAATTCATAGCAATCTTATAGAACAGAGTAGAACTAACTCAAATAGCTTCCAAGGCTATAATTTTTACATGAACAGACTGCTCTATCTTTCTCTCATGGAGTAGCTAGTGGGTTTGAACCACCAACCTTTCAGTTAGCAGCCAAGCACTTAACCACTATGCCAACCAGGGCCCCCCAGAGTAGACTATAATATGTATCAACAGTAATTTTATTACTTTGATCTTTGTAGAGTGTTTGGATGAGGGTATTAGTGGTTCAGTGGTAGAATTCTCACCTTCCACTCAGGAGAACTGGGTTTCCATGATACTTCATGTATCCTGGAGGCTTTCATGTTGCTGTGATGCTGAAAAGGTATCAGCAGAGCTTCAGACCAAGACAGACTAGGAAAAAAGGCCTAGTGATCTACTTCAGAAAAACTAGCCAATGAAAACTCTGTTGATCACAACAGTCAGCTCCACAAAGATCATAGGATGGCGGAGGATTGAACAGCATTTCTTTCTGTTTCCATGGGGTTGCTGTGAATTGGGCTGATTTGAAGGCAGCTAAAAGCAATAGTAGTGGTTGTGTAGGGGAGTGACCTTGTAATTTCATAAAAAGTTACATACAAATATCAGTGATGATGGTAACTTACTCACAAAAGGTTTAGAAACAATCAAGTTCTTTGTACTGTATTGTCAACTTTTGTCGAAATCTGTTGACTATTTCAAAATAAAATCAAAATGTTATACCTGGTAACTTGATTATTCTAAGTTACATCCCACCCAACCCATTGTCACTGAGTCAATTCTGACTCAAGGTGACCCTAAAAGACAGAAGACAACTGCTTCATAGGGTTTCCAAGTCTGTAATTCTTTATAGAAGCAAACTACCTCATCTTTTTGTCACAGAGTGCGTGATGGGTTTAAACTTCCAAACTTTTGATTAGCAGTCAAATGCTTTAATCACTGTGCCACAAGCGCTCATATAAATAACTGCTATGATGAAACAATGAGCACAATTTAGTAAGTGATTTATTACACTAAATATGAGAATTAATGAACAAATGGATACAACTGTTACTTTTGTACTAGGGGGACTAGGGGGAGAAAACACTGAAATCATGCATGTTAATGTCCTATAGCTGTTCTCATCAGTATATCTGAACCATCAATCAGCAGGTTTGTGTAAATTCAGGCCTTTGCTCTATCTGTCCATGCCAAGTTATTCTTGTGACTACTGTCAAGACTCCATGTCCATATTAAATACACGGAATGCTCAGACCACTTCCCTCAGCCAAGAGTCCACAGTTTCTAGAACACTGCCCATAACTAAGGTACAAAACAAAAATTACTGCAAGTTTTCTGATTTCAAAGTCATTGTATTCATATACAAATGCACTGCCCTGCCTCCGAGTCAGATCTGACTCATAGCGACCCCCCCTCCTTGGGTTTCTGAAGCAGTATCACTATGGAAGTAGACTGCCCAACCTTCCTTCTGAGGAGTGGCTGGTGGGTTTTAACTGCCAGCCTTCAGGTTAGTAGTCAAATGCCTTAGGCACTACACTACCAGAGCTCCTTTGTATTCATAAACTATGAAAACTTGGTTTCTAGTCACAGATTTCCCTGACAGTTCAGTGTCAGCACCACACTGTCCCTCAATTTCCTCATCTGGAAAAGGGGGAGTTGGGCTCAATAATCTTTAATTTGACCGATACCACCAGTATTTCTGTCATGCTCTGGCCCTGGTCCTGACCTCAAGGAACTTAAAGCCTAACAGTGAGAAAGGGGCTTGCAAACAGATGACTCCATGACAACCTGACAGGTAAGCAGAAACATGTAATGACTTTTATTTGTGAACACAGAGTCAATCCTGTTCAGAGAGATGAGAACACCAAACTTGAAGTTACAGAAAGAAGTACAGGCTCAGCTGAATTTTGGGAATAAACATTAGGGGATCTCCAAGTAGAATAAAAGGATAGGGAATAGGGAAGGCAGAGAGGAGAGTTACTTCAAACAGAGTCAGTATGACCCAAAGGTTGCTCAGCCACCTGCCAGCTATGTGACCATGGGAAAGGTACTTAACCTCTCTGTGTCTCATTTCCTCATTGGTAGAAGGGAGATGATAGTATTACCCAGCCCACTGAGTTAATATTAAATGTGTTAATTAATTCTAGAAGAAAACCTAGCACACAGTAAGGCCTCAGCCAATGTTTATTTGTATTTATAATTGTTGTGCCTTGTTGTGCTCTGGGAATAAGGAACTAGTGTGACTTGGAAGGAGGGTGTGGTGATGATGGGATAGGTTCGGGCACATTGTAATATCTTCTAGAGCTCACATTAGGAAGCTGCCAAAGGCTGTAGACACCAGGATGAGGAATTTGAACTTCATCTGTCAATAATGAGAGTCACAGTACTATAGTCCTCATTTAGAGCCTGATTCTCAACTGGAGTCCCAGGGTGGTGCAAACTGTTAACGTGCTCAGCTGTTAATGGAAAGGTAGGTGGCTTGAGGGTGTCCAGAAGTGCCTTGGCAAAAAGGCCTGGCCTTCTCATTCTGAAACATCAGCCAATGAAAACCCTATGGAGCACATGTCTACTCTGACACCTATGGGTCACCATGAACAGGACTTGATTCAATGGCAACTGGTTACAAGTTACAGACTCTCAATTTAACAAGCTTGGTTATCTGGTTCAATAGCCTACAGCAAAGTGAAGACAGAGAGGCTAGTGCCATGGAGAGTGGGTGGAAAACCGCATCTGTAATCATGGCAGGCAGCAATGAACAACCATAAAAAAGCAAGTATGATGAACTCTTAAGCCTTACCATTCTGGGCCTTACAAACCTAACAACCTGTACTTTACCAAATCTCAGGGCAATAAGATTTATTTTTGTGGGGTGAAAAAAAATAAGCAAACTTTTTTAAAGATAAAGTTGTGCTCAACATATTCTGTGGAAGCCAACTGCTAAAAGTATGAAATATTTTAGATTTCATCCATATCATTTCAATGATGATAAAACTTTGGTGTTTATCGGGGAAACGCTTAATCATGGAAAAATGTATGACTGCAATCTCATAGTCCTGGGTAGGAAAATCTGGCTGGCGTTCTCCAGAAAAGTCAGGACAGCTGCTCTCCAATGACAGATTAGGAAGATCTGGCCTTCTGACCCTAAAAAGCAATGGTTGGTGATAAACTCAGCACAACGCAAGGTACAAGGTTGATTTGAGAAAATCTTTGAAGTCAGCAGAGATCTATATGAGGAGCCATTTGAAAAACCCAAGTTTGATTATAACTAGGATGTATCATGCCTGACGAGAAATTGATCCTGAATCTTTGAACAGGTTATGAACACATCATCAGAGAGAAAAGAAAAGTCTCCAATGCACCATATTAAAAAAATAAAATAAAAAAGGGGGATGTGGGCGCAAATAATGTTGGCTATTTCCAGACTCTACCCCAGACCAGAACCAGTTGCTATCAAGTCAGTTCTGATTCCTGGTGACCCTGTGTGTATCAAAGTAGAACTATGATCCGAAGAGTTGTCAATGGCTGATTTTTGGGAGACCGATTACCAACCCTTTATTTCAAGGTACTTTTGAGAGTCCAGGAATCTCCACCCTTTCAATTAGCAGCCAAGTCATTAAATCTTTTGCATCACGCAGGGATTCTCTGCTCCTAATATCTCCCTCAACATGCTCTAGCCCCGTCATCTTCTCTTTCTTGTACACCAAGGGCTGAGAAACCAGGGGAGGCCTCTGAGAGCCTAGGGCCAACTTGAGGGAGGAACTTTGGGTCTCAGAATGACCACCTGGATAAACAGACCAGCCACAACCCCCACCCACTGCCAACCCACTTTGGACTGGGACATAAGCAAAATATAAAACTCTGAATTTATGAAGCATCTAAAATTTGGGGTTGTATGTCACAGGAGTCAGTCTAAACTGGTAAACCAAAACCAGCTGCTGTTGAGGTAATTCTAATTCATGACAACTCCACATGTGTCAGAGTAGAACTGTGCTCCATAGAGTTTCCAATGGCTTATGTTTTCAAAGTAGATTGTCAGGCTTTGTTTCTGAAGTGTCTCTAAGTGAACACGAAAGTTCAATCTTTTAGTTAGCAGCCAAGCACATTAACCATCCCCTAGGGACTTCCAGGAACCTATCTACCCTGGGGGGGCGGGGAGCATTAGGGTAGCAAATTGTTATGAAAATCTTCTGGGTGGTCCCAAAGGACCAAAAAAGATTTCAAAGAAGTCTTGGAAAATTGATCCTCATGAAAACTAAATAATTTTCACAGACTTATACCCTGCACACACTTGACTCCTGAAAACCCAGATATATCAGCTGCCTTTCAGAATTAAAAGTCAACAACTCCCAAATAGAAACTCCTACCTACTGCATTCTCTTCTACCAATTTCATGGCATCAAAATGACAAGGCAGACAAGTTGGAAAAGTGTTCTCATTATTGAAGACAACAACCCAAAAGGAAAGGTTACACAACAGTAGATGTGAGAAGGAGGTGGGCAAAACTCATTGAGGAAACTGTTTTAAGGCAGAATGTCAAAATATTTATTTTTACAGCAAAGTATACTTTGCATTTTTATATACTATTTACATTTAGCTCAAGTGACAAGAGCAATGTGATCCGTTGACAAAGAACTGCATTCCAACTTTTCTTAAGAGAAAATAGAGTCAACTTGTCTTGACAAGTCAGCAACACCTGCATTGGTTTGGCAAGGCTCTCCACAATATGTAACTAATGGACTGCCAATAAGTTTCTTCTGGAACAAAGAGGAAAAGTTCCATTCCCTTCCCTGGTTTCTTCACTTTCAGGAAATGTTTTCTGAAATGTCTTTGTCAATACAACCAGAAGGATATTGTCACAAAAAATTACTAACTTAGAAGAATTAATACCCCCAAAGGGAGGGTGGAGGCTCTGTATCAGACTGCCAGTCTCCTAAAAAGGGTATTCACTCTACTTTGGAAATGGTTCATATTACTAAGAAATTGTTTTCTCTTTAAGACACTACCCAGTGAAACACTAGACCTCTAAACATTCAAGTTTAAATCAGTGACAAAAATCAGTTGGGTTTCTACACACCAGCAATGAGAAATCTGTGAGGGAAATTAGGGAAACAATTCCATTTACAATAGCATCTCAAAAAAAAAAAGAAAAATCCAAATTCACTGTTGTTGAGTTGGATTGACTCATAGCAACCCCTCCTTGGGTTTCTGAGGCAGTATCACTATGGAAATAAATTGCCCAATCTTCCTTCCAAGGAGTGGCTGGTCAGTTTGAACTGCCAGCCTTCTGGTTAGCAGTCACATGCCTTAGGCACTATGACACCAGAGCCCTACTATAGCATCTATGAGTATAAAATGCCTAGGAATAAATTTAATGAAGGATGTGAGAGAACTATACAATGAAAAGTATAAAACACCGCTGAAAGATATTAAAGACGACATAAATAAATGGAAACATATTTCATGTTCAAATATTGGAAGACTTAATAGTTAAGGCAGCTCTGGTAGCATAGTGCCTAAGGCACTTGACTGCTAACCAGAAGGCTGGCGGTTCAAACCCACCAGCCACTCCTCGGAAGGAAGATGCAGCAATCGATTTCCATAGCGATACTGCCTTGGAAACCCAAGGACGGGTCTCTATGAGTCGGGTCCAACTCAATGGTACATAACAAGAACAACGACACAATACAGTTAAGATGTCAGTGCTACCCAAAGGAATCTACAGATTCAATACAATTCTGATCAAAATTCCAACAGCCATCTTTATACAGAATGGAAAAACCAATTCTCAATTTTACATGGAATGGCAAGGGACCTCAAACAGCTAAAGCAATGTTGAAGGAGAGGAAAAAAGTAGGATGATTCACACTGCCTGATTTAAAAACATACCACATACAACTACAGTAATTACGACACCATGGCACTGGTGTAATAATAGACACACATACTAAACCAAACCCCTGACTTACAGCAACCCTCAATGGGTTTCTGAAGCATTAAATCTTTACAAAAGTAAATTGCCCCATCTTCCTTCTGTGGAGTGGCTGGTGGGTTTGAACTGCCAACCTTCTGGTTAGCAGTCAAATGTGTTAGCCACTGTATCACCAGAGCTCCTTAATAGGCACAGAGACAAACAGAATAGAAATCAGAGTCCAGAAATAAACCCATATGTCTATGATCAATTGATTTTTGACATGAGTTATAAGTCTATTCAATGTAGAAAGAAGAGTCTCTTCAATAAACAGTATTGGGAAAATTGGATTTCCACATGCAGAAAAATGAAACAATTCATGCCTCACACCAAACACTAAAACAAATTCAAAACAGATTAAGGACTAAATGTGTAAATCAAAACCATAAAATTATCAGAAAATACAAGGGCAATGCTGTCAGGCTTTGCTTTAACAATGGATCATCTAACATAGTAACAGAAACACAAACAGCAAAAGGCAAAATAAATAAATTGAATCTCATAAAAATAAAAAACTTCATCAAAAAACAATACCAAAAAGTGAAAAGATAAGCTACCAGCTGGGAAAACATCTTCAGAAACCTACAAAATGGTAAGATTCTAATAACCAAAGCTTTAAGATACAATTTCATTCTCACTAGGATAGCTAAGATTTAAAAAAAAAGGAAATGTTGGCAAGGATGTGGGAAAATCAAATCAGAACGCTTTTTATTGCTGGTGGAAAAGAAAAATCGTATAGCCTTTGTGGAAAACAGTATGGACGTTCTTCAAAAAACTAAAATTAGAACTACCATTGTTGTTGTTGTTGTTGTTAGGTGCCATTGACTCTGCTCCAACTCATAATGACCTTATGTACAACAGAACAAAACACTGTCCTGTCCCACTACCAGAAATATACCCAAGGGATTTGAGAGCAATGACAAAGACATATGTACCCCAATATTCATTGGAGCATTGTTCATAACAGCCAAAGGATGGAAACAACTTAAATGCCCATCAATGGATGAACAGATAAACAAAATACAGTACAAAAATTCTACTCAGCCAGTAGGAGAAATGTAGTCTTGATACATGCTACAATATGGATGAAACTTGAAGACATTATGCTGAGTAAAAAAAGTTGATCCTTTTATGCATGACCTCACATATAAAAAAGACAAAAGACAAATGTATAGAGACCAAAGTTGATCAGTGGTAAACTGGGAAGTGAGGGTAAAAAAGGGTGATTATTGCTTATAAATCCACCACCCCATGGAGTCAGATCCGACTCATAGCAACCCCTCTGTGGGTTTCTGAGGCAGTATCACTACAGAAGTAGATAGCCCAACTTTCCTTCCCAGGAGTGGCTGGTGAGTTTGAACCGCCAGCCTTCTGGTTAATAGTCAAATGCCTTAAGCACTATGCCACCAGAGCTCCTGATTATTGCTTATAGAGTACTGAATTTCAGTTTACAGTGATAGAAAAATTGCATTGATTAAGAGTAGGGTTGCATAGCCAAGTAACCGCTGTCTGTAAACTATATACCTCTAAAAGTTGAATTGGCAAAAGTTCTCTGGCAGATATATTTACAAGAACAACAAAAGAGAGCAGCTGCTAAGGCTGCTCATGTATAACTAAACACTTCATAGGATCTGCTTCCTTGGTTTGGAGATTTAGTTATATCTCCTAGTTCACCACCAAGTGCACCTGGGGTCTTAAAAGCTTGCAAGCTGTCATTCAAGATATAATAACCAGTCTCTATTCGCCTGGAAAGAAGCTCTGGTGGCGCTGTGCCTAAGGCATTTAACTGCTAATGAGAAGGTTGGTGGCTCAAATTCACCAGCCACTGCATGGAAGGAGGACAGGAGATCTACTTCTGTAGAGATTTACTGCCTCAGAAGCCCAATGGGGGTGGCTATGAGTCAGAATTGACTCTCTGGCAGTGGGTTTGGTTTGGTTTTTGGTATATGCCTGTAATAAAAGAGGAAGAAGGAGAGTCAGGTATAGGAGGAGGATATGGAATGTGTGGCTCCATGAACCTCCTTTGCCATGAGACCACAGGAACTAGATGGTGCCTTGCTATCAAGACTTAACATTTTTATCAAAGATTTGATAGAACCATCTTGATCAAAGGGAAAAAATGCTGAACAGAATTTCAAATTCTCATAAGCTCCAGACTTTTTGGAGCCATGGAGGCTGCATGAACCTATTGCCTTAAACCAAATTGTTCCCTTAAATAACAGTTTAACTAGTAAAGAATGTCTCCTTGATTATTGTGCCCTTTTTAAAAATATCCATTTGAGCCAGCTTCCCAGAGGTACCAAGTAGTTGAACCTGCGGGCTTGGGATCACAGTCACCGGGGACATCAAGCTCAATTGGCATAACATACTACACAAAACATTGTTCCACCTCCTACTTTGGTGAGTAGCAACTGGGATTTTAAAGCTAGGAAGCAGCCATCTAGATGCAACAATGGGTCTCTCCTCATCCAGAGCAAAGAAGAATGAAGAAAACCAAAGATTCATGGAAACAATTAGTCCTAGCGACTGGTACACCATGCAATCCGTAGCCTACACAACTATGAGACCAGAAGAACTAGATGGTACCCCACTACCACTGTCAACCACTTGGAAGGGGATCTATGTAGGAGATACTGGATGGAGAGGGAGAACAATGTTGAACAAAATTCAAAATAATTTGGGGGAAAAAAGGGGGGGGACCAGGTTTGCTGGTCTGATAGAGACTGCTGGAACCACTGAGACTATGGCCCCTACCTGCCCTTCGGGTCTGGAACTCAACCCACACCTGTGGCTTCCAGCCAAAGAAAAGACGGGCATATGAGTTGAACATGTACCTGAGGTAGATACACTCCTTGGAGAGAACATGGGAGAAAGAAGGGCTGTTTATGCACAGGGAGACAGCTCAGAGGGAAGGAGTGCATGTAGGGATGGACACAGGGAAGAGGTAACTATAGAGAAGAAGTGGGAGGGGAGCTGCTGCATTGTGGTAAATTGTAGTCAATGTCTTGAGACAAAGTGTATGTGAACTGCTGTATGGAAAGTGAATTTGCTCTGTGAATTTTCACCCAAATCACAATTAAAAATAAAAAATCTATTTGGAATCAACTTGACAACAGCTACTCAAAAGATTAGATATGAAACTTAGGAGACAGTGAGTTTATGCTAATGGGGAGGAACAATTTAGAAAAGGAGGATGAAAATGAATGCACAACTTGAAGAATGTAATCAGTATCACTGAATTGTACACACAGAAATTGTTGAATTGTTGTATGTTTTGCTGTGCATATTCTGAACAACAAAAAATAAACTATGGGAAAAAAATATGAGGTCATGCCAAATATGTTCACCAAGGTCCCCAGGGAATCATAGTATAGATTTTGGCCCAAACAGTAATGGGAGGATGGTTACCATCACTCTTCACCTAACTTAGTGAATAATTTCTCGAAGACCTGTCATGAATCAAAATGTGTGCTCCCCAAAATACATGTTGAAATCTTAATCCCTGTACCTGCGGATGTTATCCTCTTTAGGAAACAAGTTTTTCTTTTGTTATGTGAATAATGTCACACCAGTGTAAGGTGCATACTAAACCTAATCACTTTTGGTTTATAAAAATTGCAGAAAAGACACAGAGACACACATAGCAGTAGTAAGGTACCATATGAAGACAGACAGACATGGTCAATGCATCTACAAGCCCAGAAACTCCAAGGGCTGGCAACTGGTTCTTTGAGTTTTTGTCAAATATTCTACCTGATCAGCTGATAACCAAAGATCCCATTGTTAGATGTGAATTTTCTGTTAAGAAACACTTACTCTTAAGAGAAATAAACTTGAGCTTTATTAGAGTAAAAATACAAAACCAATGGCCACAGAATTGATTCCAACTCATGGAGACCTCATGTGTTTCAGAGTAGAACTGTGCTCCAGAAGGTTTCTAAAGTCTGTGATCCTTCTGAAGTAGATCACCAGGAGTTTCTTCTGAGGCACCTCTAAGTGGATTTCAAACCACTAACCTTTTGGTAGTATCTGAGCACTTAAGTGTTTTGTGTTGAAAGTGTTCACTAAATCCATAAACTGTAACAGGTCCATTTTATAAATGAACAATTTTAAGCACCAATATACCCAAATCCCTGGAAGAATTTAGTGGAAATTCAACCTAGGTACATTTGACCGTAACTATAGTCCCCTTTCCTACAGAATTTTGGCAGTTACTAGTAATTGAATAGGAGCTCTGGTAGCATAGTGCCAAAGGCACTTGACTGCTCACCAGGAGGCTGGCGGTTCAAACCC
>NW_006921665.1:9386110-9398098 GCF_000298275.1 Orycteropus afer afer | reverse complement strand
ATTGTTTAGAGACAGAGATTTGCTCTGCGTACATTTGATGGTCCTAGGAATTCAGGATTTAAAGGTCCACACAGAACCTCCAAAAGGTACTTCCGAGGAGGAAGAACACTAGGAACGCTATTTAGCTTTCTTTGTGTATGTTTTTGCTACACTTACTTTAATAACAGATCCTGGCTCTTGAATTTCAATGGTATTCTGAGTTTTCCAAAGCACACCAAAAGAATCAAAGGTGCAACATTTGTAGATGAACAGAATGTTGGTTCACAATAGAGAGAAAGGAAAGACAGATTGTTCTTTTAATGTCATCAGAGACACGTGGGGCAAAATGATTTATATAGTAAATCAAGAGTTAAATAGTCTACATTAAAAAAAAGAAAGAAAAAACTTTTAAAGATACTTTTAAAACCAGGACACACTATGCCCCAGAGTGCTCATTTAGTTGGTTTCTGCAACCAGCATGGACAATTTAACAGATTCTGAGACACTGTAAAGAAAAGCTAAAGTATGATGCTTGTATGGCATGTAACTATTTCAACTGCTTCTAATTGTTGTTGTTATTATGTGTCATAGAGTCGGACCCGACTCATAGCGACCCCTCCTTGGATTTCCAAGGCAGTATCACTATGGAGGTAGATTGCCCCATCTTGCTTCCGAGGAGTGGCTGGTAGGTTTGAACCGCCAGCCTCCTGGTTAGCAGTCAAGTGCCTTAGCTACTATGCTACCAGAGCTCTAATAATGATAATTAATGCTTCTTGAGGATTAATGTTATATATTGTACATAGGTAGGTTTGTTTAATGTGCCCAACAATCCTGTTGCTATTTACCATAGAATTGATTGCAACTAATGGTGACCCGGTGGGTTATAGGCCAGAGTTGCTCCATGTGGTTTTCTTGGCTGAAATCTTAACAGAAGAATCTTAACAGGATATTTCTTCCATGGGACCACTGTTGTTGTTGTTATGTGACGTCAAGTCGGACCCACCTGTTAACAACCCCTCTTGGGTTTCCAAGGCAGTATCACTATGGAAGTAGATTGCCCAACTTTCCTTCCGAGGAGTGGCTGGTGGGTTTGAACTGCCTGCCTTCTCATTAGCAATCAAGTGCCTTAGGCACTACGCTACCAGAGCTCTAGGTGCTTTAAAACCACCAACCTCCTGATAATCCCAGGAGATGGATATTATTACTGTCAATACATTTTACAAATAAGGAAACTGAGGCTAAGGAAAAATAAGGGTCTTGCATAAGGTAGCTGAATGGTTGTGGTGTGAGGGAAGATCACACTGATCCTTAGATGCAGGAGGAAAAATAAAAGAGTTTGAATATTAAGGAAATCAAGAGACCCTGTTAACCATACAATTTAAGTTTATTGATATAGAGATATCCATAGAAGAACTGGGAGCTCTGGTGGCATAGTGCCTAAGACATGTGACTACTAACCAGAAGGCTGGCAGTTCAAACCCACCAGCCACTCCTCGGAAAGAAGACTGGGTGATCTGCTTTCGTAGAGATACTGCCTTGGAAACCCAAGGAGGGGTCACTATGAGTCAGATCTAACTTGAGGGCAATGAGTTTGGTTTGGTTTGGTATAGAAGAACTGTGGGTAAAAGTTGGAAAAGATTTGAAGTTGGATGTAAGATGATAAGGAGCCCTTGTGGCACAGTGTTAAAATGCTTGGCTACTAATCACAGGATCAGTGGTTTGAATCCACTGGCCATTCCACAGATCAAAGATAGAGCAGTCTGCTTCTATAAAGATTTACAGCCTTGGAAACCCTTGGAGCAGTTCTACTCTGTCCTGAAGAATCACTATGAATCAGAATCAACTTGAGGGCAACAAGTCTGTTTTTTTGTTTTTGTAAGATGATAAAGATGTTAATGGGACTACCAGACTCTCTGTAATCATATCTCAAGGCCAAAAGCAGCAATATGATAGTGTGGAATAACATTCATTCACTTGTCCGAGAAACCAAGTGCCTAGCATGTGTGATAAACATTAAGATTCTGGATGTAAAATTAGAAAGGAAGAAGGTTCCTGCTGTCCTTTATAGTGTTCTAGTACCATGAGATTTTAATTCTGAAATCTGCAAAAAGAAGACTGTCACCTATCTGTGTTTCTTGCCTCCCACAGAGAAACTGACAGAATGTTTAAGATGATAACTTTAAAACAAGAGTTATTTTGCTTCATTACTGCTTGTTCCTGAGTAACAGTCAAATTATTTCAATAAAAGGGTCACACTTATTTAGACAACAGTGATTACATATCCACCCTCAGATAAAAAGAGGTGTCCATTTTTCACAAAGAGAGGATTTTATTGGGGGGTGGGGGGACAAAGAAGCAATGGGGCAGAGGTGGTTCACTGGTAGAATTCTAACTTTCCATGCAAGAGACTCAAGTTCAATTCCATGCCAATGCATTTCATGCCCAGCCACCACCCAATTGTCAGTGGAGGCTTATGTATTGCTATGATGCTAAAAAGGTTTCAGCAGAACTTCCAGACTAATACAGACTAGGAAAAAGGTCTGGAGAGTAATATCTGAAAATCAGCCAGTGAAAACCCTACGGAGCACAAGGGTCCAATCTGCAATGGATCGTAGGATGGTACAGCATCAGGCAGCTTTTCATTCCATTGTACATGGGGTAACCATGGCAGCTGACAACAACAAGCAAAGAATTATATTTCTACTTAAAACTGCACAAAAAACACAAAAGTGGCATTTTTCTCCTTATTCTGTAATTAGGAAAACATCAATCCTCTTAATGAAAACTAACCAAGTCTTTGAATGGTTTCATCATATTTATCAGATCAAACGTGTTAAAATAATTGTGTATTACACTTGATGGAGCATAAGGCCCATGTTCTGCATGCCTGATGGTTCCTTCCAAAGTGAGGATCCTCAACTAGGAGTCAACCTCCTGGCCTTCCCATCTCCTCCCACTCCACACTCCTCTGGGGAGGTGAAGTCTCTTATTTGACCAACAGGTTTGAGAGAATGGCCTATCTCACCTCTTCTCCCCCTGCCCTTTTTGAGCTCTTCAAAGCCCCTGGGGAACATGTAGCTTGTCAGTTGAGGGTAAATGTGCAGCTCTGAGTACAGAAGCCAAAGGCTGTCCAGTGGTTAAGTCAATTTAACTAGAACAGTCAGGGATATGCGAGAAACTTATGGTTGCCATACCTCCTAGTCACATCCTCCAAGCGTCCCATAAGCTAGTAATAAAGTTGATCTTTTGGTGTCCAACTGCTGACTTTCAACTGGTGAAGAACTTGGGTAGGGAACAAACCACCTCAAATCTCAGTAACTTCTGTCTTCTCAATATTCTTGATTCTAAGTGGGTTGATAGCACTTAACATACTATTCTTCACTCAACTGTTACTTTCTAATTTTGGGACAGACTGCATACGCCTACTTGATCAGCCAGTTACACTACTTATATGGAACCCACATCCAACAGAGTAGTTCCTTGAGACAAAAACATGTAACCACTGCCCAGCTTAGGAGAGAGTTTCAGAAAGAAGATAGTTTTCTTTGATCAATGTCCAGTCACAGACCCAGGGGCAGGGCTGCAGGGTAGAGTATAAAAGGAGTTTCGGCAGTTAGAGCTCCCATACTAGATCTTCAGAGAGAGATTCTATTGTTCAAAATGAATTTCCAGAATATCAAATATTCTAATGTATTTTGATACATCCCACAAACTAATAAAATTCACACTGAATTATCAACAATGTGTTGTTGGGTAGCATTAAGTTGATTCCAACTCATATGACCTCATTTGACAGAGTAGACCTGCCTCCATAGGGTTTTCTAGGCTGTAATCTTTAGAGAAGCCCTGGTGGCACAGTGGTTACAGCATTTGGTTGCTAATTGAAAGGTCAGTGGTTTGAACCCACCAGTCGCTCCACGGGAAAAACATGGGTCAGTCTGTTTCTGTAAAGATTACAGTCTTAGAAACCCTATGGGGCAGCTCTACTCTGTCTGACAGGGTTGCTATGAGTAAGAATTGATTCAAGGGCAATGGGTTTGGTTTCTGTTTGTTTAAACTTTACAGAAGCAGATGGCCAGGTCTTTCTCCCACAGAGCCACAGAGTACGTTTGAACCACCAACCTTTCAGTTAGCAACTGAGTGCTTAACCATTGCACCAAACTGGGCTCCTTCTGCAGAAATAGAAGAGTCCTTAATTATCTAAGGACTCAAAACTAGAGTTCTGGTTCACTTAGATTTTCCATTGATAACTCTGATTAACAAACCTATTCTCTTTTGTCATGATGCATCCAATAAGATTTAATACTTGAGAAATAAATCCTTTGGTCTCTGTGACTGGGAGAAACAAAAGAGTTCTGTTTAAAAATTCAATTGACATTATTTTGTCATTATGTTGACAGAGTTAATTGAAAGAAAATATCTGGACTCAGCTTGTTTTCTCAGTCAGAATATTTTCCTCTGGGTCTTGACTTTGTAAGATCTCCTCCTGAGGTTTGAACCAAACTTCTTGTATCTCTATGGCATCATAATTCTGCTTCAGTTTCCACTCATCCTGTCTGGCATCATTATTATATCAGCATAAAGTCTGCTGGGTCTTTTTCTGTTGGAGCTCCAATTTTTAGCTGCTCCCCATACTAAAAGCTTTGATAGCAAGGCAACTACATCATCCTTGGGAAGGATGAATGAATAATTAATCACGATGCACATTGAAAAGCAACTCAATCACAAAGGTTTGTTAGCGGCTACCAGGGGGAAGAAGGATGGGTAGTTATTGCTGAAGGGGTGCTAAGGTTCGGTTGGGGGTGAAGAAAAATTTTGGAAATGGGGAGTGACAGAGGTACTACTTGGTGAGTGTAATTAATGTCACTGAACTATAACTTAAAAATGGTTCAAATGGTAAATTTTTGGTTATATATATTTTACCACAATAAAATTTAAAAATAAAAGAAATTATTATATTCACTTTATATTTCTGAATAAAATTAGTCAAGAAAGATGTCTATGATACAGAAATTAAAAAAAAAAAAAATGGCTTTGAGGAAACTGTAAGGCATGCTGGTGGTGTAGTGCCTAAGGAATTTGACTGCTGACCAGAAGGCTGGCAGTTCAAACCCTCCAGCCACTCCATAGAAGAAGGGTGGGCAATCTACTTCTGTAAAGATTCACCGCCTTGGAAATCCATTGGGGGTCGCTATGAGGAAACTGTGAGGTTCCTGGATGGTGTAAATGGTTTGCACTCGACTACTAAAGATTATAGCTAGGAAAACCCTATGGAGTAGTTCTGTTACACGGGGTCAGAATCAACTTGATGGCACCCAACAATAGCCACCATAAGCCAGGCACCAGTGAACTATTTTAATGTTATTAACAATTCTACAAGGAAAGCACTTATCCTCCTTTATAAAATGAAGAAACTGAAGTACAGAGAGCTGAAGTGCCTTACTGAAATCACACAGCTAGTAAACAGCAGAGCTATGATTTTTATTCTCAGTGAAGAGCCCTATCTCTTCTGCTGCCTCTACAAGAGAGAGCAAGCCCAGGGCTATCTCAGAATTCAACAATTGTATCTGCAGGGCCTCAGACATTACTGGGAACAAAAGGATTAACTATCCTACTAGAAAGTATAAAGTTCATGCTGGGACAAAGTTTTTGGTTTGTATTGGCTTCGAACAATACAGTGGTTTTCTAAGCCATTTCTCTGTTCCAATTATTTACCTACTTAAGAAAATTTCAGAAGGTGTCCGTGCCAACTAGGGCTTCCACAGAACAAGAAAATGTTGAATATCTATCCCACTACTGTGCATGACCAACAGATGATCTTCCCACTGTGGTTCCACAGAGTTAAACAAAGAACAAAACCAACATTATAATATAAAATAATTAAATGAAAGAAGAGAAATACTTTTTTTACAGTTCAATACTACTAGGTAAGAATCAGAGAGGGACACATGGAGGGCTTTTAGAAATAACTCAGAAGGTTCTTCAACATCAGCATCAACCATATGAGATCAAAAGGGCAGCAACTGCCCAGGCATAAGGCTCAGAAGGCAGGAAGGGATAGGAAAGAAGGACGAGTGAAACAGCAAGTACAAAGAGGAAACAGAAGAGTGCCTTGTGAGGACTGTAATCAATGTCACAAAACAAAATGTGTATGAATTGTTGAATGGAAAACCAACTTGCTCTGTAAATTTTCACCCAACTCACACACAAAAAAGAAAAATTAATGAAAAAAATACAAGCATTCACTTTTTATTTGAAGAAATGGAAATAACATTCTACCTTTTAAATCAAAAGGAAGGAAACCAGACTCAATACCCACTTATCCAGTTTGAGGAATCACATGGGGTAGATATGTAAGGAACTCATATTTTCCCACATTCTTCTATTATGTTCTTTATTTCCACATGTAACTGTGAATAAAGGTATTATACCATTAAATCAATAAACATATTTCCCATTAGAATTCAGGACTTTTTTTAAAAGAAATAGAGGAGTGCTGGATTGAACTGTGTCCCTAAAAATATGTATGGAAGTCCTGGCCCCTGAACCTGTGAATGTGATCCTGGTTGGAAATAGGGCTTTTCTTTGATTATGTCAATGAGGTCATACCAGAATACAGTGGGTCCTAAACCTTATCACTCCTGACACCAGAACCTAGAAGGCTCACAGAAGGAATCAATATGTCCAAGATCCTGATTTGAACTTTTGGCCTCCAGAGGCATTAAAAAAATAAATTTCTGTTAATTAAAGTTATGCACTTTGGGTATTTTTTGTTATTGTGGCACTAGGAAACTAAGACAAGGGCTAAAGCCTGTTTCCATACAAAATCAAAGAAGTTGGTCCCTTTGCAAGCCAGTTGTGTGTCTCCTACCTTTCCCGTGTGTCATCTGAGACCTGTTGTTTTGGTTACCTAGTGCCGCTATGACAAGAATATACCACAAATGGAATGCTTGAACAAACGGGAGCTTATTCTCTTACAGTTGGAAGTTTTTTAAGTAAGAGTTCAAAGTACCAGGCTGTAGGGGCTGGGTGAAAGCCCCTCAACCTTGGGCTTCAGCTCTGCCTCCTACTTGAGCCAGCCCACTGGAGCTAGAGGCTTTTCTTCACTCAGATAGCTGCTGGGTGCTGAGACTGACAAGTCAAGGTTTGACAAGTAAAAAGGCAAAGTACCAATGTTACCAAACCACACAGCAGGCCATTAATTCAAGTCCAATGAAAGTCGCAAGGCCAGCAGAGTATGGCAGGCTGTTGAACATCGACAGAGCTATACACAGGGTTCAAGCATCCCATAAGCTAGAGACCATTCCCCAAGGCTTCTCCTTATATACAGTAGTCAGAGCATATTCCAATTGCAGCTACTCAGCTGATCACAGTAGATTCCACCATAGAGATGATTACCAGTCTCATCGTGGGGAATACTACATCTACCTGCCCAGCCACTCAACCAGGCCCTGCCATGTTGACACACAAAGTTAACTACCACACCTGCCTTCACCACTCATCATGAAGGATAAACCTGGGGAATAAATTCACCTCTCCCTGCATCTGATCTCAGCGATAGCCAGGACACCTCCTACCACAGCACAGCAGGAGAATTCTCCACCTACTAATGACATGACTATACCAGTTTCTAGGGTTTTCTTTTGTTCTGTTCCATTATTCCTTTGGTAGAATCAATGCCTTCATTTGTGATTGTCAGATGTTGTAGAGTCAATTTGTGATGCATAGCTACCCCACGTGACAGAGTAGAACTGTCCCATCAGGTTTCCTAGGTTGTAATCTTTATTGGAGTAGATCGTCAGATCTTTCTCCCATGGAGCGGTTGTGTGGATTTGAACCACCCACCTTTCAGTTAGCAGCCAAGTACTCAACCACTGAACCATCAGGGCTCCTTATGACTTCATTTACAGGAATGAACTCAAACAGCTGTCATTCTTTCCTATGCTGCCTTTCTGTTTGCTCAATGTACTGAGGATACTTTCTATACTCAGATTTTCTGGAGGGAGGCAGTTAGGTGAAGAGAATGTCCCAGCCTCCTCCCTGTGAATTACCCATCACCACCTAGAAAGGCAGCTGAAGTTTAAAAGCAACTTCCTATCTGCATGTTGTTGTTGTTGTTACGTGCCATTTGAGTCAGACCCGACTCATAGCAACCCCTCCTTGGGTTTCTGAGATGGTATCACTACGGAAGTAGATTGCCCAACATTCCTTCCAAGGAGTGGCTGCTAGGTTTGAACCGCCAGCCTTCTGGTTAGCAGTCAAGCACTATGCTACCAGAGCTCCCTCTTGTCTGCATACAAAACCAAAAAGATGAAAGAAAACCAAACAGCCTTACTAGTAGACTCTACCCCTCCTTCCTGTGGCACCATGAAATGACAAATCATTCACATTACCCACAAACTACAAAGAAAGAAGCCCTCTGAAGGAGAATACAGGCAGTCCCTGGATACAAATGAACTCTGTTCCTAAATCTGTCTTTAAGTTGAATTTGTAGATAAATTGCAACAGTTAGTTTTGATTTGTATCTAATGTCAGTTAGTAAAGTGTTTATCTTAATATACAATATAGTTTTCTATGCATGAAAAACATTAAAAGAAACACTTCTGGATACACTAAAACATCTTAACATAATAATAAGTAATAATAATAACAAAGCACTAACAAATAGCACCTGTTTGTTATTATGAACTATCGTATGTACCTTGAATTTTTAATGTAACAGGCTTTATGGGGGTTAGTTTGTAACTACAGGTTGGATGTTAAGTTGGATGAAACCTGGGGACTGCCTGTACTGAAAATCTACAGGCCAGTCCCTAGTATTCCAGGCTATTTACTGACTCCCTCCAGATGTGCATGAAAATGTACTTTCCACCAAGTAATGCTTGGGAGGCACTTAAGATGCTAGATGAAAGGTATTGGTGAAATGCAAAATGTTTGTTACTATGTAGGGCTCAGAGGCTCTCTCTATGTAAGCCCTCAGCAGTAGTGATTAAAGAGACTGTACTCCATCCCTTCCCTACCTTCCAGTAATGTGAGGTTTTAATTAATGTGTGCTTGGGGTTTAAAGATACCAAGATGAAAAGGGCACCACCAGATGTGAAAGTTGTTATTATTTTGTCCAAAGTATATTGGTTAACTAACATCTGTGGCCACGCTTACCACATGCCAATTTAAATGGATTAAGGAAGGTCAAAAAACTCAGGTTTGGAAGTCTGAAAGGCTCAGAGATCTGCCAGATGTGCTCAGGCTATGATTTCAAAGGAGCCCAGAAGCTGCTGTGGTTAAGCGTTCAGCTGCTAACTGAAAGGCTGGCAGTTTGAACCCACCAGCCACTCCACAGGAGAAAGATGTGGTGGTCTGCTTCCATGAAGATTGTTGTTGTGTTGTTGTTATTTGCCATTGAGTCAGACCCGACTCATAGCGACACCTCCTTGGGTTTCTGAGGCAATATTACTATGGAATAGATTGCCCAACCTTCCTTCCGAGGATGGCTGGTGGGTTTGAACCGCCAGCCTTCTGGTTAGCAGTCAAATGCCTTAGGCACTATGCTACCAGAGCTCCTCCATGAAGATTACAGCCTTGAAACCCTATGGGACAGTTCTACTCTTCCTATCACACGGAAGTAAAATTTTGCTGAAGATAAATCAAAAATAGTTGCCTCAGTATATTGACAGGGAACTTCCAGAAATTCAAGATGGATTCAGAAAAGGACATGGAACAAGGACATCAATCACTGCTGATGTCAGATAGATCTTGGCTGAAAGCAAAGAATACCAGAAAGATGTTTGCCTGTGTTTTATTGACTATGCAAATACATTTGACTATGGATAACAAACTATGGATAACATTGAGAAGAATGAGAATTTCAGAACACTTAATTGTGCTCCTGAGGAATTTGTTCATAGACCAAGAGGCTGTCGTTCAAACAGAAAACTCATGATTTAAAATCAGGAAGGATGTGCATCAGGGTTATATCCTTTCACCACATTTACTCAATCTGTGTCCTGAGTAAATAATCTGAGAATCTGGACTATATGAAAAAGACTACAGCACACGGATTAGAAGAAGACTCATTAACAACCTGTGATATGCAGATGACACAACCTTGCTTGCTGAAAGTGAAGATGATTTGAAACACTTACTGATGAAGATCAGAGACTATAGTCGGCAGTATGGATTACACCTCAACATACAGAAAATAAAAATCCTCACAACTGGACCAATAAGCAATATCAATGGAGAAATAAGCTGCATAAATGGAGAAAAGATTGAAGTTGTCAAATATTTCATTTTACTTGCACCACAATCAACACCCACAGAAGCAATAGTCAAGAAATCAGACATTGTATTGCACTGGGAAAAATCTGTTCCAAAAGAACTCTTTAAAGTGTTAAGGAGCAGATATCACTTTGCAGACGAAGGTGTGCCTCACCCAAGCCATGGTATTTTCAATTGCCTCATTATGTATGTGAAGGCTGGACAATGAATGAAGAAGACTGAAGAAGAGTTGATGTCTTTGAATTGTGGTGCTGGCAAAGAACACTGAAAATACCATGGACGAGCAGAAGAGCAAACAAATCTGACCTGGAAGAAGTACAGCCAGAATACTCCTTGGAAGGGAGAACGGCCAGACTTTGTCTCACCTACTTTGGTCGGTGTTGTCAGAAGGGATCATTCCCTGGGAGAAGGATGTCATACTTCATAAAGTAATGGGTGAGGGGAAGATCCTCAAGATGGATTGACACAATGGCTTCAATGATGGGCTCAAGCACAGCAATGATCATGAGGATGTCATAGGACTGGGCAGTGCTTCATTCTGCTGTATATAGAGTTGCTGTGAGTCAGAGCTGACTTGATGGCACCTAACAAACAACTCTCTCCTATAGGGCCACTATGGATCTGAATCAATTCAATGACAATGGTTTGGGATCCAGTTACAGGTAAAACATATGATGAACAGTTCATTTTTTAAAGAGAAGTGTTCAGTGTAAAGGGGAATCAGATCTAATTACAGGCAAGACAAGGGCTTGAAGAGGCAAAATACAACAAATATAGGGAAGAGGATTTTTCTGCTTTGCAGATAAATGAAACTTTGTGCTGCAGAGAATCTTAAATGATTGGCAAGCATTTTTCAGGAACTACTGAAATTATTATAAAACTCACCCACTAACTACCCTAGCATTATTAAAGTCCTCTTTCTCACCAACTATAAAGAGGTCCATGCCTACAGAAGTTGGAAAAACATATTAATAAAGGCCCAACAGCACCAATGGGATCTGGGCAGTGTGTGCAATAAAAAAGCACAATGATTGCTGGTTGTAGTCGTCAAAATAAGGAAGCTGCCTTGCCTACTCTCAACACAGTCATCAGAGTAATCTTATAAAATCATAAATCAGATCACGGCACCCATGCTGCCACAATCCTAAAAGCTTCCCATCTCACCAAAAATTTGGGTACAATCCTTCTCTGACCACCCCTCATGTTCCTCCCTGACCCTCCCCTTGCTCCCTCCATCAAGCCTCAGTGGCTTCCATGCTGGTTCTCCAATATGGCAGTCATGAACTTCTATCCTCACTTAGATTGGTCCCTCTGTTATCAGAAGGGTTCACTATCTCAACCCCTGGATGTTTTTGCTTCAATGTCACTTAACCTCCTAAACTCCTATTCAAAAGCTCAAACTCCCAACACTGCCTAGATCTCTTCCATGCTTCATTCTTCTCCATTAGATTATCACCTTTCAACATGATGTTGTTGTTGTTAGATGCTATCAAGTTGACCTCAACTCACGGTGACTGAATGCAAAATGTGAAGAGATACTCCTGGTCTGTTCCTCCTCATGACCATTCCAGATCATAGGGGTTTTCACCAGCTAATTTTCAGAAGTAGATCACCAGGCCTTTTTTCCTAGTCTGTGTGAGTTGAATAGCTTCCCTGAAACCTGTTCAGGTAAGCCTACACTGACAGATGGGTGGTATCTGCATTCAAAATACAAAAAAAAAAAAAAAAAAA
>NW_006921665.1:9380413-9386010 GCF_000298275.1 Orycteropus afer afer | reverse complement strand
CTCACTGCCATCAAGTAGATTCAACTCATAAAGACCCCTCCTTGGCTTTCCAAGGTGGTATCTCTATGGAAGTAGATTGCCTAATCTTCCTTCTGAAGAGTGGCTGTTGTTTTTGAACCACCAGCCTTCGGGTTAGCAGTCAAATGCCTTAGGCACTACAACACCAGAACTCTCAATACTGGCTGGCAGTTGAACCCAGGTCTCATGCATGGAAGGTAAGAATTCTACCACTGAACCACACCACTGTCCTTCTTCTCCTTCCACCATGTAATATGATTTAAAACATGTCTTCTACCTCAAGAAGGTCAGTTAGAAGAAGGCAGGAAACCTTGGTCTTCTTCTCTACTATATCTCCAGTACATAGACCTGAGCCTGGTGCAAAGTAGGTACTCAAAAAATATTTGGTGAATAAACGACAGCACATAACAACAACAACAACAAATAAATCATGACTTTCAGAAGCTAAAAGGCAACCAATAAAGAGAAGTACCAATGCAAGCCTCCAAAAAATGTCCTTAATTATTCAGTTCCATTCTAACATGCCCTGTGCACCTAAGTCCCTGGGAACTCCTCATGGGAATGGTAATAGCATCAAAGCAAGAGCTGACCATCTCTGGTCCCCAAGCCAAAGAATCAAATACTATCAAAGCTCAACAACTCACAACACAGTAAAGTCTGGCTAATGAGCAATCTAACAAAGTATTCAGTTTACCAAAAATACACTCTCAGGGGGCAATGGTGGTTCAGTGGTAGAATCCTCACTTTCCATGCAGAATACCCAGGTTTCATTCCTGGCCAATGCACCTCATGTACAGCCACCACTCGTCTGGCAGTGGGGGTCTATGTGTTGTTATGATGCTGAACAGGTTTCAGCAGAGCTTCCAAACTACAATGGACTAGGAAGAAAGGCCTGACAACCCAGTTCTGAACAAGAAGCCAATGAAAACCCTGTGGATCACAATGGTCCAATCCCATTTTGCACGTGGTCACCATGAATCAGGGGCCAACCTGACAGCAGCTAACAACAAACATCAGTAGCACTGGCAAGATACAGTATCAGAAGGAAGAAAACAGGAACTTGAAATCAATGCTTTCATAAGTAGGAAGCCACCAGGGATAATCCCAGTTCTCATTATCTGATTACCAGAGCCTTATGGATTCCCCCTGATAGCCAGTAAATGCTCAACAAAGAGTGAGGCTGAAGAAGATGTTGAAAAATAACATGGGTCGAGAGACATTTTACTGCACACCTGTAAAGAGAATTCAGAGCTGTATCTATTTTGGTGTATATATTTATTTGATTTTGTTTTCACATTTTTAGTAAATGTTACTGTGGTAAAATTCATGTAACACAGAATTTGCCATTTTAACTATTTTTAAGAGTGTATTTTGGTGATGTGAATTACATTCACAGTGCTGTACAACAATCACCATTATCTATTTCTAAAAATCTTTCACCACCTCAAACAAACTCTGTGCCCATTGAGTAATAATTCTACATTCCCTCTTCTCAGACTCCTGGTAGCTTCTAATCTACTTTTCATCTTTATGAATTTGCCTATATTAGATATTTCATGAAAATGGAATCACACAATAATTTTCCTTTTTGGTTGACTTATTTCATTCAGCATGTCTTCAAAGTACATCCATGCTATAGCATGTATCTCAACTTTATTTTTTCCTTAATTCCTCTCTCCTTTCCCTCCTTTCATTCTTTTTTCTTTCCACCCTCCCTTCTTCCTTTCTCTTTACAATTAAGTAATATTCCATTGTATGTGCCACATTTTCTCTACCCATTCATCTGTTGATAGCCACTTGGATTATTTCCATCTTTTGGCTATTGGAATAATGCAGCTATGAACCTTGGTGTATGTTTTAAACATCTTAGATGGCTAGAGCACTTGGCTTATAAAAAGGTTGACAGAACAAGTTCACCCAGCGGTGCCTCGGTAAAAACTCCTGATGATCTACTTCTGAAAAATCAGCCACTGAAAACCCTATGGAAGGAGGATGGCCCAAAATAGCAGTGTGACCATACAATGTCATCTCCTTCTGCAAAGACCTGAGAAATCAAGGGAAACAGATACAAATGATGATCTTGGAACCTGGAGCAGCAATCAGAAGAATGAATAATTAGATCAAACACCAAATTGAAGGAGAAACTGAATGAAAATGGCAAACAAGGATATTTACCTGCCAGCAGGTAAATCAGACACCCTGCCAGCAGGTCCAGCACAATGTGGCAAAGGCAATTTCACAGAACAGTAAATAGGAGACAGAGATTCTGTATAGACAAACCCAGAGTGAAGCAAGGTGCCATCTTCTCATTTGTGAAAAGAAGAGCAGAAGATCCTATGCTTTCATCCAACATCTGGCCAGCTGCAAAGTCACACATACCCAGGCAGTTCCTACTGGCCAACTGCATATGCACTGAAACCCCTTGATCCTTCACCACCTACAAAAACACCAATTCATGCATGCACAGAGGGACTATCCCATCTGTTGAGCCGGCACTGCCCCACATCACCTACAAAGGTGTCCTACACTAATTTCCAAAGAACATACTAAATGCTAGCACCAACCTGGTGGTACCACAAGGGCTGTGGAGAGACCCTGACCACCCAATACTTGTCACCCAATATCAGGGTAAGAATCTGCTCCCCCATCTCCACTCAATCCAGTAAGGGAAGACATGTAAGCCAAACCACAGAGGATTCACACATGGTGACCCACTAAATCCACTAGAGAGGAAATTACACCCAATCTACTGACATCCAAATTCACACGTAGAGAAGTATGATAAATAATACAAAGAAAGACTTTCTAAAAACAAAAGATAATACATAAAGTTGCAGATACCTCAAAAGAACAATTCACCACACAAAAAACATTCATACACTCTATGAATAAATAATTAATTAATCATTTAACACCCTCATGCCTCAGAGACAGCAAACAATAACAAATCATATGAAGTAACAGAATAAGGTAGTTCAAAAAAGTGAGCAAAATAAAGAGAGAGAAAACATTCCTGATGAAGAAATGGTAATAGAATAACTTCAGAAGGAACTCAAAACTTTCACCTGTGTTCCTCAAAGAGATCAAGGAAAACTCAGACAAAACCCTAGAAGAATTGAGGAAAACAATATAAAAGCAAACTGACAAACTAGACAATTGAAAACCATACAAAAACAACAACTAGAAATACAGAAGATTAATAATAAAATATCATAAATAGATAACTCAATGAAAGGATATAGAAGTGGAACTGAGTCAATGGAAAAAAGTATTGGCAAAATAAAGCATAAATTTCTTGCTACTAATTTGTTTGAGGAACAATCAGGAAAAAAAAAAAAAAAGAAGATGAAGAAAGCCTAAGAGTTCTGTGAAATACCATCAAGAGTAATAATGTGTTCATTATACAAATTCCAGAAGAAGAGGGGGTGAAAAAAGTACAGAGATATTTTTAGAAGCTATTTTGGCAAAAACTTCCCAAAACTCTGAAAGACAAGAAAATTTCTATTCAAGACGCTCAATGAACCCCATACAGAATAGATGCCAAAATAACTTCACCGAGACGTATCATAATCAAATTTTCCAAAACCAAAGACAAAGAAATAATTCTAAAAGTACCTTGAGAAAAATGAAATATCATTTACAAAGGAGCACCAATAAGACTAAGAGCTAGGACTTCTGGTAAGATGGTGGAATAGGCAGACAAGCAACACAGACCCTCTTCAACAAAGAAAAGAGAAACCAATTGACAGAGATACAGAAGGTAATCCTGGAGCCCTGAGCTTTGAAAGGAACTATACAGAAGTACTTTAGGCATCAACTAGTAAAAAAACCTGAATGAAAACAGTGAGTATGGAGATGGATGGAACTGCGGGCTGTCAGCTACTCTGATGGCCAACAGCCTGAATATTTCCAAGTGGTGTTGGGACCTGAGAATTAACCTAAAGATCAGCTCTGGTTGCCAAGGGCTGCAGGGACGACTGCACTGGTGGCCAATGACTAGTTAGAGAAACAGCAAACAGGGAGACAACCTGAGCTGTGGACCTTTGGCTGTCCAGAGAGTGCAGTCATTTTGATTGTTTAGAAGTGGGTTTAGAAGTGGCAGCCATTTTGGATATTTAAACTAACCAAGGGCACAACCATTTTGAATGTTTGCAAGAGGTGGCCATATTGGATACTTAAATTTACAGCATTCTCATTCAGATTCCAGGAACCTAAGAATAGGCTCCACTTGTCAAGCACAACAGAGACATACAGGAGGCTGACAACAAGAACGGAGACAGGTGGTGAGTGCATAAGTGCTGCCAACTAGTGAACAGAGGAGCACAATACCCTGCTTACTTAGGTAACATCCAAAGAAAACAAAATTCTTGGGTAAATCACTCCAACATATAATCACCTATTAAATATAAACCTAAAAACATCACAATGTCTCAGAAACATCCCTGAGGAAGAAGTAGCATTGGAACTCCATGATAAGGAGAATTCAAAAGAATTATATTTAGGTACCTTCAACAGATTGAGAGACAGATCAAAGAAAACACTGACAAAATTGAGGAAAACACACACAAAACCCTAGAACAATTGCAAAAGACAATACAAGAACAAAATGACAAATGAAAAATTAGAAATGATACAAGATCTACAGATAGAAATCCAGATAATTAATACTAAATTTTCAGAAATAGATAACACACCAAACTGGCAAAGGAAAAGAATTGAATCAATGGAAGACAGAATTAGTGATAGTGAAACTGAACACAAATACCTCAATACTTCTTTGGAAAGAGGTCAATCAGAAAAAAGATCAAAACAAAATGAGGAAATCCTAAGGTTCATGTGGGATACCATCAACAGGAATAACTTACCTGTAATCGGAATTCCAGAACAGAAAGAGACAAATAAAATCACAGAGAAAATTGTTGAAGATTTGTTGGGAGAGAATTTCCCTGGTATGACGAAAGATGAGAATATATCCATTCAAGAAGAACGAACCCAAAATAGGATAGAACCCCAAAGAAAATCACCAAGACATTATCATCAAACTCACCAAAATCAAAAACAAAGAAAGAATTCTGAAAGCAGCACAAGAGAAATGAAAAGTTACTTACAAGGAGCAACCAATAAGGCTAAGCTCAGAGTTATCAGCAGATCTTGCAAGCGAGAAGACAATGGGATGTTATATATAAAACTCTGAAAGAAAAAATTATATACCCAACAAAATTGTCCCTCAGATATGATGGTGAAATTAGCACATTTCCAGATAAGCAGAAATTAAGAGAATTTATTAAAACCAGACCAACCTTACAAAAAATGCTAAAGGGAGTCGTTTAGACAAAGAACCAACAACAGCAAATTACAACCAAGCATTAATACACATGATGACATGACCCAGAAATCAACCCAGTTATCAAAGTACACAAAGTAAATAAGTCTGCAAGACTGTAAACAGGGAACCAGAGACATCTATTGACAAATGAGGGCAACTACAAACAAAAAGAGGGAAAAAAACTGTATAGTTACAGAACTTCTAAATGGCATGTAAGTCAAGACAACTGTAAAACAGAACAGACAGTTCTAAA
>NW_006921665.1:9378338-9380148 GCF_000298275.1 Orycteropus afer afer | reverse complement strand
CTACAAGAGACACACCTTAGACACAAACACAAAAACAGACTAAAAATCAAAGGTTGGAAAAAGATCTATCAAGCAAATGGCAACCAAAAGAGAGCAGGAGTGGCAATATTAATTTCTGATAAAACTGACGTTAAGACAAAAACCACCAGAAGAGACAAGGAAGGACATTATATAATGATGAAAGGATCAACTGAACAAGTGGACAAAACCATAATAAATATCTATGCACCCAATGAAATAACCCCAAAATACATAAACCAGACTCTAACAGAACCGAAAAGACAAATAGATGACTCCACAGTCATAGTAGAAGACTTTAGTACACCACTTTGAGTCACAGATAGAACTGAAAAGAAACTCAACAAAGACACAGAAGAGCTAGACAATACAATCCACCAACTTGACCTTATAGATATCTACAGAGCACTTCACCCAACAACAGCACAATATACATTCTTTTGCAGTGCACATGGAACATTCTCCAAGATAGATCATGTTAGGCCACAAATCATGCCTCAATAAGTTTTAAAATATTGAAATATTGCAAAGCATCTTCTCAGAGCACAATGCTATCAAATTAGAAATCAACAATAGAAAGATGAATGGAAAAAGAGCAAACACATGGAAACTGAGTAACACCCTCCTTGAAAATGACTGTGTAAGAGAAGAAACAAAAAATGAAATTAAAAAATTCCTTGAATCAAATGAGAATGAAAACACAACATACCAAAATCTTTGGGACACAGGAAAAGCAATGATCAGAGGCCAATTTATAGCAATAAATGTACACATCAAAAAAGAAGAAAAGCCAAAATCAACACCTTAATCCAACATCTCCAACAATTAGAAAAAGAGCAGCAAAAAAAGCCTACAGTCACCAGAAGAAAAGAAATACTAAAGATCTGAGCAGAAATAAATAAATCATCTTTCAAAACTGATGGCAAAACTAGGACATTCCCAGATAAGCATAAATCAAGGAAATTTGTGAAAACAAGATCAGCCTTACAAGATATATTAAAGGGAGTCCTTTGAACTGAGAACCAATAACATCAGACAACAACCAGAGATAAAGACACATGACAGCATCATCCAGCTACCAATCCAGATAAAGATTTCACAAATGTAAAACAAAGCTGCCAAACTGACAAGGAACCAGACATGTTAAGCTGTTAACAATGGCAACTTTAAAATAAAAAGGGGTGATAAAGGGTGTAGTTATAGAAGTACCAAATGGAGAAGAAGTCAGTAAGATACCAAGATACAACAGACTATTTTAAATGTAGGAAGATAAAGGTAAATTTCAGAGTAATGACAAAGTAAACAAATAAATCTACTCACCAAAATGAAAAAGAAAATAAAAAGAGACTCAGTAAACACAAAAATAACAATAATGAAGAACATGAAAAAAAAAATTCATATACTAAAAGAATTCATTACAGAAAATTAAGCTGAAGAAAAAACCATTAATACCACACACACACACACAAAAGAAAAGCATAACAAAATGGAAGCAGTGAATTTCTACAACCTCAAAATAAAAAGAGGGAACAAAAGGAGTAGTTTTAGAATTTCTATATGCAAAAGAAGTCAAGGCAATACAAAGATATAACAGACTGTTTTAAATTTAGGAAGAGAAAGGTAAATTTCAAAGTAAACACAAAGAATATTAACAAATCTACTCACCAAAAAAAAAAAAAAAAACCAAAAAGACTAAACATAAACTCAACAACAATGAAAACAAAAAGAAAATCCATAAATAAAAAGAACTCAGCACAAAAAATTAAATGGAACACAGTGTTAACACTACAAT
>NW_006921665.1:9374212-9377433 GCF_000298275.1 Orycteropus afer afer | reverse complement strand
CAGGAGAAATCTACCATACAAATACTGGTCTCTACTCATCTGGAGCAAAAGAGAATGAAGGAAACTAAAGACTCAAAAGAAGAAACTAGTGCACAAGACTTTTTCTGTGTAAACTTTCACCCAAAACACAGTAACATATTTTAGAAAAGAAAGGAAATCCTATAGAGCACAGCTACTCTGACACACATGTGCTTGCTATGAGTGGGAGTCCACCTGAGGCAACTGGGTTATTTTCACTGGAGGGGAAAAAAAGACTCGAAGAAAGAAATGTAAACAATGACCTTAGTGAACAGAAGATAAAAGAAACTTCTGACTCTCTTCGAAAAGGTCTTTTTAATTTTTGAGAAATTAAATTTGGCAAAGTAGTCTGGTTTTAGTTTTATACACACATGAACTCTTTTCTTTCTTTCTTTTAACTTTTTATTGTCACTTGGGTGAAAGTTTACAGAGCAAAGTGGTTTTACAGAGCAAAGTGGTTTTCCTTTCAACAATTCATTCACATTTTGTTTTGTGACATTGCAACATGAATCCATTTCTAACACAGTGGGTTTTCTTCAAGTACTTCAAGAAGATTTATAAACTCTGAAACATAAATGTTTTGAATATTTCATTTTATCCTTATTAATAAAATATCCTGCGAGAATTTCTTGTCAATTTCTTCGGCTCTACCATTATACTTACCTATTGCTCCCAACGGCACCACTAGCCATGATTTTTGCAAGGGATACCCCATATCCACCATTTCTGTACCTGAATCCCATTAGTCTCTCACTGAGTACAACATGTAAAAACTAAAATTTCAAATCCATTGCCATCAATACGATTCCAACTCATGGTGAGCATGTGTTACAGAGAACTGCTCCCTAGAGTTTTCTTGGCTGTAATCTTTGCATTATAATCTCAACAATTTAATCTTTGGATTGGCATCTTTAGGCCTCTCTTCCTCAGCACTCCTGGGTGGGTTTGAATCACTAACCTTTATGTTAGAGGTCAAGTAACACACCATGGGTGCCAGTCAGGGACCTTGAACATGATATATGGCAGGAGCATCATAAAAAATAATATATATACTGACTGATGAATGCATTTCAAATATTCAACCAAATATTATTCTGACAAATTTTAAAACAAAAATTCCAAGACTCTGGACACAAACATGTTGTTGTTGTTGTTGTTGTTTTCGGTGCCATCCAGTCATCTCTGACTCATAGCAACCCTATGCACAGCAGAATGAAACACTGCCCGGTCCCACGCCAGCTCCACAATCCTTGCTATGCTTGAAGTCATTGCCACAACCACTGTCTCAATCCATCTTGTTGAGGGTTTTCCCCTCTTTCCTCGACCCTCCACCTTATCAAGCATGACATCCTTCTCCAGGGAATGGTCCCTTCTGACAATATAACCAAAGTAGGTGAGATGAAGTCTGGCCATTCTTGCTTCCAAGGAGCATTCCAGCTGCACTTCCTCCAAGACAGATTTGTAGATCTTTTAGCAGTCCATGGTACTTCCAGCATTTTCACCACCACCACAACTCAAAAGCATCAACTCTTTTTCGGTCTTCCTTATTCACTGTTGAGCTCTCACATGCATATAAGGCAACTGAAAATACCATGGCTTGGGTCAGGTGCACCTCAGTCCTCAAGGAGACATTTTTGCTCTTCAGCACTTGAAAGAGGTCCTTTGCAGCCGATCTGCCCAGTGCTATACATCATCTGATGTCCTGACTGCTGCTTCCATTGGCATCAATTGTAGAACCAAGCAATGTAAAGTCTCTGACAGCTTAAATCTTTTCTCCATTAATCATGATGCTGCTTATAGGTCCAGTTGTGAGGATTTTTGTTTTCTTTATATTGAGATGTAATCCATACTACAGACTGTATTCTTCAGTCATCATCAGTAAGTGCCTCAAGTCACCCTAACTTTTAGCAAACAAAGTTGTGTTGTCAGTGTTGTTAACGATTCTGATTATATGCTCAGCATACAGACTGAACAAGTATGGTGAAAAGATACAACACTGATGCACTTCCTTCTTGATTTTAAACCATACAATGTCCCCTTGTTCTGTTTGAATGACAGCCTCCTGGTCTATGTATAGCTTCCTCATGAGTACAATCAAGTGTTCTGGAATTCCCATTCTTCTCTATGTTACCCATAATTTATGACCCACACAATCAAATACTTTTGCATAGTCAATAAAACACAAGTAAACATATTTCTGGTATTCTTTGCTTTGAGCCAAGATACATCTGACATCAGCAATGATATCCCTCATTCCACGTCCTCTCCTGAAACCAGCTTGCATTTCTAGAAGTTCTCTGACAATATACTGCTGCAACCATTTTTGAATTATTTTCAGCAAGATTATACTTGCATGAGATATTAATGATATTGTTTGATAATTTCCACATTCTGTGGGATCACCCTTCTTTGGAATGGGTACAAATATGGATTTCTTCTGGCCAGTTGGCCAGGTAGCTGTCTTCCAAATCTCTTGGCATAGCCGAGTGAGTGCCTCCAGTGGGGCATCCATATGTTGAAACATCTCAGTGTGTATTCTGTCAATTTCTGGAGTCTTGTTCTTCGCCAGTTCCTTCAGTGCAGCTTTGACTTCTTCTTTCAATACCATTGGTTCTTGATCATGCCACCTCCTGAAATGGATGAAGATCAACCAGGTCTTTTTGCTACAATGACTGTGTATTCCTTCCATCTTCTTTTGATGCTTCCAGCATCATTCAATATTTTTCTTAAAGAATCTTTCAGTATTGCAACTCGAGGCTTAAATTTTTTCCTCAGTTCTTTCAGCTTGAGAAATGCTGAGTGTATTCTTCCCTTTTGGTTTTCCAACTCCAGGTCTTTGCACATTTCATTATAGTAATTGGCTTTGTCTGCTAGAGCTGCTCTTTGAAATCTTCTGTTCAGCTCTTTAATCTTGTCATTTCTTCCATCTGCTTTAGCTACGCTCTGCTCAACGGCAAGTTTCAAAGTCTCTTCTGATTTCCATTTTGGTCTTTTCTTCCTTTTATGTCTTTTCAATGACCCTCTGCTTTCTTCATGGATGATGTTCTTGGTGTTATCCCACAATTCTTCTGGTTTTTGGTCACTGGTGTTCAATGCATCAAATCTATTCTTTAGATGATCTCTAAATACAGGAGGGATATATTCAAGGTCATATTTTGGCCCTCATGGACTTATTTTAATTGTCTTCAACTTCAAGTTGAATT
>NW_006921665.1:9355863-9373391 GCF_000298275.1 Orycteropus afer afer | reverse complement strand
ATTGGACAATGTTCCCAGGCTGTTGGTAAAGTTGCACAGTAATGTATCAGACAGTGTTTCTCTGCTATTCATAAGGTTTTCCCTGGCCAATTTTTTGAGAAGTGGATGGCCTCTTCCTTCTTCCTAGTCTGTCTCAGTCTGTAAGCTGTGTTGAAACCTGTGTGCCATGTACAACCCTGCTTGTGTTTGAAACACTGGTGGCACAGCCTCAAGCCTCACAGCAACACGTAAGCCACCACAGTACACAAACAAAGGAATGAGTTAGGAAAATAAGCATTTATTCTACCAATTAGGTTATCAAAATCCACATACTAATTATTAAGCAAGCAAACAAGCAGCAATAACAGCAAGAAATGCATACATCTGAAGTCAGATAGACCTATCTCCTGGAAAAAGGGACTCTGCCACATCAATGCACAGGCTATAGGGACCAAAAAGATTCCAGCCACAATGACACTCAAAAGAAACATAAGAAGAGTCGATGTCCAATAGTCCAAAAGTGTTTAAAGACATGATATACCAAAAGAAAGCATTGGTGGTTCTGCAGTAAAATTCTCACTTTCCATACAGGAGACCTGGGCTCAATTTCCTGCCAGTGTACCTCATGTGGACCCACAACCCATTTGTCAGTGGAGGCTTGCATGTTGCTGTGATGCTCAACAGATTAGACTGCAGCTTCCAGACTAAAATGAACTAGGAAGAAAAGCCTGGTACTTCACTTCTGAAAGCTAATGAAAACCCTATTGATCACAAATGGTCTAATTCACAGCCCATCATGGGGATGGCACAACAAGGGCAGCATTTTGTCCCACTGTGCATGGGGTCACCACGAGTTGGGGTCAACTCAACAGTAGCTAACAACAACAGCATTCCAAAGAAAACCATTTCTCAACAATTTCTAAAATCAAAATGCATTCCTGGTACTCAAGACCATGTACTACCATACTACTTGGGCCTGGGAATTCCTGATTGTACCATACCAGCTTTGAAATATAAAATAAAAAGTGCATTTTTGAAGGGCTTCCATTTCATAATACTTTCTTTCCTACTCATTTTACAGGTGAATTTCCCATATCTTACTTGGGTCACATTCTTAGTATTCCTGGGCATTCACACCCACCCCCTTCTGTAAGTCAAAAAGGTGAGTGAGGAACAATCACACGGGTAAGGAGACAGGGGTCACAGACTGAGGTTCTCACCTGTGAGATTTTGTTCTGATTTCAAGTTACAGAAATAAGAGGTAAGCTTCGGAGTATAACTGCACTGGACGTGCTCTGGAGAAGAAGGAAACATTTAACGCTCAGATCTGCCTTTTGCTTTATTTTTTCTGTAAACCAAAAAACAAACCCACTGCTATCAAGTCAATTCTGACTCATAGTGACCCTATAGGATAGAGTAGAATTGCCCCATAGGGTTTCCAAGGCTGTAAATCTTTTTTTTTTTTAAGAATTTGGTTTACATTCAACATTATGTGTACATTTAGTTTCACTCGCCATTTACAAGTAATCCATAAATAAGGTAACCAATCACTGAGAAAAAGCAACAATGTACTCTCACTGGTGGTTCAAACCCACCAGCCACTCTTCAGAAGGAAGACTGGGCAATCTACTTCCGTAGTGATACTGCCTCAGAAACCCAAGGAGGGGTTGCTAACAAATTGGTATATATTTTCCCATTTTCTTTAATTTCTTTGTTGTTGTTTTTATGTGCTATGGAGTCGGACCCAACTCATAGCGACCCCTCCTTGGGTTTCCGAGGCAGTTTCACTACGGAAGTAGATTGCCCAGCCTTCCTTCTGAGGAGTGGCTGGTGAGTTTGAACCACCAGCCTTCTGGTAAGCTGTGAAGTGCCTTAGGCACTATGCTACCAGAGTTCTTTACTGTTGAAAATTACTTCCAAATCTATTGTGTTTTTTATTTGTCACTTTCATCCTACATGGAAACTCCTACCCTTGGAAAACAAAAGGAGGAGAAGAACAAGAGAAGGAGAAAGCGAGAGAAGAGTAAGAAGAAGCAGTAGAAGCAGAGAAAGAAGAAAAGGAAGGAAGGGAGGGAGGGAGGGAAGAAAGGCAGGCAGGGAGGCACAACCACATGAAACAACATATTTTAGATCTAACACAAAAGATATAAAATCTGGTAAACATGGCAGTCGAGGTGACAGTGACTCATGGTGACCCTATATAAACCAAACCAAACTCACTGCCGTTGAGTTGATTTCAACTCATGGCGACCCCTCCTTGGGTTTCCGAGGCAGTATCACTACAGACGTAGACTGCCCAACCTTCCTTCCGAGGAGTGGCTGGTAGATTTGAACCACCAGCCTTCTGGTTAGCAGTCAAGTGCTTTAGGCACTACCCTAACAGAGTAAAACTGTCTCACAGAGTTTCTGAGGCTTTTCGGAAGCTGACTGCTGCGTCTTCCTCCCACAGGGCAGCTGGTGGGTTTAAATCATCAATGTTACAGCTAAGGGCTTAATGACTGTACCAGCAGAGCTCCTCTGGAAACAGTAACTGAGTTTAACACAATGAGTTTAAATAAATAATATAGTAAGAGCAAGCTAGAGTTAAGTTTGGGTACATAGTATCCATGTTACAGGTTTTCCCTATTATAAAGAGACTAGTGCCCCACAGTAGGACACTTAATTATTTGCCTTCCTGAGCAACTGGCTTGCCTAAGGTCAAAATGTTAAGGAAGAATCCAGGCCAAGACTTGTCTTGACTGGAGTTTCCTGACTGCTAGCTCAACACTCATTCCACTTATTACTAAATCAAGACTAAGTGACAAATGATAAAAAGTTTGTTTAAACAGAAATGATTGCATTTATTCTCATTCATAAATTTTAAAAAACTAAAACAACAACAACAACAAAAGGACCACCCACCTAAAGAAAAAAATCACCAGGTGACTGCCTCACCAGAGGACAACGCCTAATAGCACTTAACCCCTTCAACACTGACACGAAACCACCCAGAGAAAACTATGAAAACACTACCAAGGAATTGAGTAACCAAGCTCCTATTCAAAGTCATGCTTTTAATAGAATAATTACAATCACCCTTCAATGACCTGGAAAAAAAAAAAGGTCCAGTATTTCCCTTACTGGATCAATCATCCACATAAGTGGATGTCTTCAAACACTGAGAAATGTGAAGCAGAAATACCAGGAGCCCACTTTGGTTGTTTGCCTCTGATGTGTCAACAAATAATAAGTATTGTAAATGCACTGATTATTCTAGCACTATAGCAAAAATAGAGAAGACCACAGAGGCTAGGGGTCCTAGGTGACCCAGCTAGCTCAGCACAGAGTAGGAGCAGTTAGGAATGCTGGTTGTCTACCCAGATCCTGCTACATACTAGCTGTGTCACCTTTATTTCTCTCTGCCTCAGTTTCCTCAAATGTAAAATTGGAATAGCAATACCTCACTGGACAATTATGAAGACCAGATCTGTTGACACATGTTAAACATTTAAAACTGTGCCAGGCAAAGAGTAAACTCTCAAAGAACGGCAGAAATTAATAATATTATCATTACTCATGTTCCCAACTTTAGCCCTCACTCTTGAATGGCTAATATCTTGACTCTTCAAATTTAGCAAATTTGGTCCCAAATGAATGGTCTCAGTCATTACCTTTTCTTTCTAACTACACCGTAATATCCTAGAGAGCAGGAGCTCAATGAATCCTCGGAGGATACCAACACAGAACCATACCCACAGGTACTCAATGAAACCACCACTTGTCTGTTGGTTTATTGTACTGTGGTGGCTTGTGTATTGCTGTGATGCTGGAAGTTACGGCACTGGTATTTCAATACCAGCAGGACCATCCACCGTGGATGGATTTCAGTGGACCTTCCAGGCTAAGACGGAGTAATAAGAAGGATGTGAACGTCTACTTCTTTAAAAAAAAAAAAAAAAACAGCCACTGAAAACTTTACGAATAGCAATGAAACACTGTAGAGGGTCGATAAGACCCTCTATAAGACGGAATGCCACAGTGGCTGTACAGTGGACGCAAGAGTAGCAACAATTGTGAGGATGGATTTGTTCTACTGTATGTAGGGTCACTATGACTTGAAACCAACTCCATAGCACCTAACAATAACCCAACGAAAAGGAATCTGTGGGTGATGAAACAGTTAACATATTCAGCTGCTAAGGAAAAGGTGGCTAGGGGTACCTTAGGAAAAAGGCCTGGCAATCTACTTCTAGGGGCTAAAAAAATCAATCATTAAAAACCCTATACATAGCACAGTTCTGCTCTGGCACACACGGGTCACCAGGTATTAGAATCAACTCAGCAGCAACTAGCTGCCCAATTTGCTGAAAGAATAAATAAGTTCATCCCCACCCCTAACAATCAATATGAAGCACAGTAATAACTAGAAGTCAATCTGTTCACTTGAATTCGTTACCTTAATTTGGCTTGTTGGGATTTCTGTAAACACATTAGAAAAATAAATGGCAACAGTGATTACCCAGAGGCTAGAATAGGAAAAGCGTTCCTTCGTTCCTTCGGCCCTTGTAGCTTTTGGCCTTTCCTCTCTAATTGTACTCCATGCTTTGTTTGAACTTGGGCGCTTGTAATCACCCAGTGTTCCTGAGGGAAAGCTAAAACCATTAAAAACCATTTGATTTTCACATCCTACAAACTCTTGATTTTTCTTGCAGGAGGGATTCTGTAGCCCCACTCACTCCCTGTCTGGGTGCTGTTCTTTATTACCTTACTTCTCACTTTTCATCAAAGTCTTCAGTCCCTATTACTCAGGCTGATACTGTTTGACCAGCAAAGAGTCCCACTAATAAGGGAACCCACTGCTCTATCTAGACTATCCTGAGATTGGTGGCATAAGTAGTTGGCAATCAGCTGCTAAACTAAAGGTTAGCAGTTTAAACCTACCCAGCAACAACACAGAAGAAAGGCCTGGCAATCTGCTTTTCTAAAGATTGTTGTTGCCATTGTTGTTGTTGTTGTCGTTATGTGCCGTCTAGTCAGACCCGACTCATAGCAACCCCTCCTTGGGTTTCCAAGGCAGTATCACTACAGAAGTAGATTGCCCAACCTTCCTTCCGAGGAGTGGCTGGTGGGTTTGAACCACCAGCCTTCTGGTTAGCACTCAAGTGCCTTAGGCACTACACTACCAGAGCTCCTTTTGTAAAGATTATAGCCAAGAAAGTCTTATGTAGCAGTTTTATTTTGTAACACACTGGGGTTGCCATGAGTCCAGTTGACTTGACAACAAAGGGTTTGGGTGGGTTATTTTGTTGTTGTTGTTTACCTAAGCAACCAACAAAGATAAATCAGCCCCTGGAAGGAATTTTTTTCTAGCTGTGAACATAATTATCTGCAGTCCCATCACACTCTTCACACTACCACCCCCCATGGTTCATTCCTGTTCCCATAATAAAACCTAACTCCACCGGGCATCAATTAGCAGAGGGCTGTGCTTTGAACACAATGGCTTCTCCCCAAGCTAAACACACAATATAAACCTGATTCCATGACGGCCCAGCCTGCACCCAGCTTTTCCTGGGCCTGCACCCAGCTTTTCGGGAGTTTACGCCTTTGTTTCCCCATTGTCAAGAGGGTATTTCCCAGTTAGCCTCTCTTCCCGTGGAGACTGGCTGCAACCATCCCTACCCCCCACACAGACAACAAAATGTGACATCAAAGGAACCCTTGGGTTGGCCATCTGTCCCTGCCAGTGTTTATGCAATGTAGGCAGAAGAGGGACAGGGCAGGGAAGGGCTCCAGCATGTCCCGCTGTCTCAGACCCACAGCACCAAGATCCTGGGCTGCACATGCCCCAGAACACAACAGTGAAAAAAAAGTCCTCAGTCCAGCTCTAGAGGTTCCTCCTTAAACAGAAAAACTGCTATTGCTGGTAGTTGCTGTTTAGTCAATTCTGACTCATGGTGACTTTAGGTATGCAGAGTAGGGCTGTGCTCCACAGGGTTTTCAAGGCTGTGAGCTTTCAAAAAGCAGATCACCAGAGCTTATTTCTGTGGTGCCTATGGGTGAGTCTGAACTGCTAACCATTTGCTTAGTAGTTGCTTAATCATTTGTACCCCTCAGATACTCCCAGAAAGAAAACTACAACTATTTAACTTTCCTGAGGATGTTTGAAAAACTGGCTTTATATAGTTCACCTACAGATAAGCCTCTAGAAAGAAGTCAAATCCTTAATTTTGCTGTTTTCCCAAAATTTCCACCTAAACATGTTCTTTTCAGGCATTATTTACTTCAACAAATTCATAAGCAATGAAGTGCTAAGAAGACCTGGTTTTCATGGGGAAAAATGCCTAAGGCATTTGACTGCTAACCAGAAGACTGGCGATTCAAACCCATCAGCCATTCCTCGGAAGGAAGGTTGGGCAATCTACTTCTGTAGTGATACTGCCTCGGAAACCCAAGGAGGGGTCACTATGAGTCAGATCCAACTGGACAACAGTGAGTTTATACAGCCATGTGCTGCGTAACATCCATTCAGGCAATGTCCAACCACATATATGTCCATGGTCCCATAGGGTTGTAAGAGTTCAGAAACGCCAATCAGAGAACAGGACACAGCTAACTCAAAAACTTTCTGCACATAACACACACACTTCATGTCTCTTGTACACAAAGTGATTGCGCTGCCAAGCATATGATGGTACAGAACATACAAATATAACCTGTAATACATATGTCTTGATAGTCATGATAAACATCTATGATACTGGCTTATGTATGCACAGTACCGTACTTTTTATCTAAAAAAATTTACTACATAACAGTGTTATGCTTCAACTCGTAGACAGTAGCATCCAATCTCATGTATTATGTATCTCAAATATTGTAGCGTTACAAAAAAAAAAAACCACCAAACTCTCTGCCATCGAGTCATTTCCAACTCATAGCAACCCCCATTGGGTTTCCAAGACTGTAAATCTTTATGGAAATAGATCGCCCAGTCTGCCTTCTACGGAGCAGCTGGTGGGTTTGAACCACTAACCTTCCAGTTAGCAGTCAAGTCCCTTATCCACTACACCACCAGAGCTGTTTTGTTGTAGCACTACCTCTATTTAATTTTCCTTCACAAATATTACTATGACATGCACCATGGCTTCCAAATGCAGCAAAATCAGTGTTAGTAATAGCAGCAACAAAAGCCAAAGGAGAAGTACTGATTTGGAAATGAAACTAAGGGTTATTAAACAACACAAAGGTAGAAAATCAGTGAACTCTATTGCTCGTGATTTAGGCTATCACACTTGACAATCCCAATGATCCTCAGAAACAAAGAAAAAATTCTCCGAACTGCTGAAGGACTGGCTCCACTGAAATTGTTGTTGTTGTTGTTAAGTGCCGTCGAGTCGTTTCCGACTCATAGTGACCCCATGCACAGCAGAACGAAACACTGCCTGATCCCGTGCCACTGAAATAGGCTAATGAAAATGAGAGAGGGCACTATATCAGACATTGAAAAATTGCTAATGATGTGAATAAAGGACCAAACACAAAAGCAAATCCCTCTCAGTGTGCTGACAATCACTGTCAGGGCACAAAGCTTGTTCAAGATGCTTAAAGAAAAACTAGCATCAGATTATGAAATGGTGTTCACACAACATGCAAATCACATAATGTTTATTTCACAGTACATGTTGTTGTTGTTGTTGTTGTTATATGGCGTTGAGCCGGACCCAACTTATAGTGAACCCTCCTTGGGTTTCCAAGGCAGTATCACTACAGAAGTAGATTGCCCAACCTTCCTTCCGAGGAGTGGCTGGTGGGTTTGAACCACCAGCCTGCTGGTTAGCAGTCAAGTGCCTTGGGCACTACAATATGGACGTTAAATGAAGCATTACTGTATGTATATAGATCATGGATGAACACAAGGACCTAAGAATTCTAGAGATAACACAAACATTAGCTATCATCATCTATACCAATAACCAGTTAACACTGAGTGTACTCTGATTCCTGATGATCCCAAGTGTATCAGAATAGAACTGTCTCCATAGGGCTTTCAATGGCTGATTTTCTGGAAGTAGGCTGCCAGGACTTTTTTCCAAAGTGCCTCTGGGTGAACTAGAAGCTCCAACAGCTAGGTTAGCAGCCAAGTACGTTAACCATCTGCATCACCCAGAGACCTAAAACACCTCCATCAATATCCAGAACCACAGGTCAAGACTTAATGGAATGGTCATGGGCTTGGACGTCAGATAAAATGTGGTTCAAATCCCAAGTCACCACTTCCAAGCAGTGTGATTTTAGTTAAGCACATTTAGGTTTCATCAACTGAACTTGGAAGTAAGAATATACATATCATAGAGTCATTGTGAGTTTCGATCATATATTCTAGGAAAAAGCACTAAGAAAAATGCCAAGCCCACAGCAGGTGTTCAATGTATATTAGTCTCCCTTCCTCTGCATATTCACTTGCAGCCTAGCCTTACTTCCATATCTTATCATGGAGGATCCCAGGAGGTAAAGGGTGTCCAAGTCGGCAAAAGTGGAGGAGTTATTGTGGACTGTTTGGCCAGTCATCAGCTAAAACTCAACAGACTAACCCTGGCAACAGATGAGAGGTATCTTTGCTATCTTTCAAATATCAGCAATTTCTGGGGAGAAAAAGATGCTTGACATGTTTCACCTACCATTTGCATGAAAATTATTAAACCACATCCCAACTATTGGAAGACAATCCACATTATTCATCATGTAAATTTGCTTAAATTCCCTCTGGGGGAAGGATGGGAGAGACACTGTGCTCAAAGCCAAGAGATGATACATCCACTCTATGATTCACCTTGAACAGCTGCAGTGAAGAAAAGCACACACAGGCACATACACAAAAAAACTGGCTTCCAATTTTGAGACTGGCCCCTCACTTTTTTAGTTTTACTCTTTAACCCCATAGTTTCCCTTCATTCACAGAACTCAGACACATGCTTGACATTTCTTTGGACAGCATTGATCAGGTTTTAATTCACCCAAAAAGAACTACTGTCCATTTCCTAGGTGGTCCAGGGCAGCCCTCAAGGATTTACAAAGATATTGGGGGGCTAGTGGGGCAGAAGACGAAAAAGGCAGTATCTTGACAAACAGTATGTATCCGTTTTGAAAATTCAGCCACTAAAACCCTACAGGGCACAATTCTACTCTGACTGACGTCTGGTGGCCAAGAGTTAGAGTCAACAATATGGCAACCAAGCTCTGGCTGTTCAAAGTGGGACCCTGCCTTATGGGCAGCCACTTCAACAAAGAGAGGCTGGTGCAACTGTAAGTGGGATGCATTTAATATGCAGAAACTAGAGGGAACCCAAGGGGACGGCCTGGAGAACCACCAGCATATGATGCAAAGGGTTACTTACTATTTTTATTATTATTATTATAGGAGCTCTGGTGGTGTAGTGCCTAAGGCATCTGACTGCTAACCAGAAGGCTGGTGGTTCAAACCCATCACCCACTCCTTGGAAGGAAGACTGGGCAATCTACTTCCATAGAGAGACTGCCTCAGAAACCCAAGGAAGGGTCGCTATGAGTTGGAACCGACTCAATGGCAGTGAGTTTGTTTTTTTTTAGTTTTTACTATTATTATAGGGAAAATATGTTATGGGTATTGGTTGCTGTTGCATCTCAGTGTAGAACTGTCCCATATGGTTTCAAGGATGGGGTCACCTTTTGGAAGCAAATCATCAAGCCTATCTTCTGAGGTGCCTTGGTTAAGAGTCATGCACTTAACTCTGTACTACCCAGGGGCTCTTGAGAGGGAATATGTTGTTATTGTTGTTGTTGCTGTTGTTAGGTATCATTATTCAGGTACAACTCAATGACCCTACATACAACAAAACGCAACACTGCCTGGTCCTGTGCCATCCTCACAATTGTTGCCACGCCTCAGCCCATCGTTGTCGTTACTATGTCAATACATCCTATTGAGGGTCCTCCCATTTTTTGCTGACCTTCTACTTTGCCAAGAATGGGATCTTTCTCCAGGGACTGGTCCCTCCAGATACATGGGAGTGAGAAGCATAGCTATGGCAACACAATGTGATACAGGCACAGAAAGAGAGGTCTCTGCAAGACGCTGCAGACACACAGAGCTGGGCGTGGCTAAGGCTGTCTCAGGAATCACAAAGAGGAGCAACAGGTAAGACAGGAGAAACAAGTAACAGCAGGATCCACACAGGAGGGCCTGGAATCTAGATGGGAAACCAGAAACTGCAGAAATCTACCACCATGCCTAAAGAAGCCTCTCTCATCAAGTGAGTAGACTAGTATTTTGTTCAAATTCCAGAGCAGCCAGTATGTGATTGACACCTGATAAATGTGAAATGATGCACTACTATGTCAATAGTAGAAACTTCACCTCTCATGCAGGAAACCCAGGTTCAATTTGTGGCCAATGCACCTCATGTACAACCACCACACCCGTCAACCACCCCACCCGTCTGTCAGTGGAGACTTGTGTGTTGCTATGATGCCAAACAGGTTTCCTTGGAGCATCCAGACTAATGTGGACTAGGAAGAAAGGTCTGGTGATCTATTTCCAAATATCAGCAAATAAAAACCCTAAGGATCACAACAGTTTGATCATGGGGACTGTTTTCGTTACCTAGTGCCACTCTAACACAAAATACCACAAATGGGTGCCCTTAACAAACAGGAGTTTATTCTCTTATAGTTTTGGAGATTAAAAGTCCAAGTTCTAAGTGCCAAGCTCTAGGGGCTGGGTAAAAGCCCCAAGACCTCAGGCTTCAGCTCTGCCTGTTGTTCCCAGCCCACTGAAGCTAGAGGTATCTCTTCACTCAGGCATCTGCAGGCTGCTGAGGCTAACAAGCCAAAGGTCTACAAGTAAAATGGCACAGTCCCAATATTACCAAACAACATGACAGGCCACTAATCCAAGTCCAGAGCAGTCTCAAGGTCGGCAGGAGACAAGGCAGGCTGTTAAAAGAAGACTCAGCTACATGCAGGGTACAAGCATGCCATAAGCTGCAGACCATTCCCAAAGCTTCTCCTTATATACTGGAAGCAGACCATATCCCTAAAGCAGCTACTCAGGTGCTCACAGCAGACTCCACCATGGAACTGACTGCCAGTCTCCTCATACGGAATAACTACAGCCAGCTGCCCAGCCACTCAAAACCAAATCCAGCCACGTTGACACATAACCTTAACAACCACAGGGATGGTTCACAATGAGGCAGCATTTAATTCCATTGTGCATGGGGTCACTATGAGCTGTGGCTGACTGTATAACAGCTATGAACAACAACAACATCTTTACTAACAAGGATTGGGTGGATTTGTTCACAGGAGAAAAATAAACTTGAAAGAATAATAGTAACTTCGTATAGCTGTATGTTTTGGCCTAAATCAGTCTACTGTCATAAAAATAAATGGGGGATGTCACATTTTAGGGGGCAGATAATCACTATTCCCCACTTCACACATGAGAAAGTGTATGCACAGAGTTCTTTGTGCTGGACTACCCCACTGGAGCCTGCTGCCATACCTAGGAGTAGGAAGGGATCCCTGTAGCCAATTTCTTCTTTCTGAGTGATGGTGAATGTTGTGCAGGAACCACTTGGTCCCTTCAGTAGAGGGCTGAGCTCCAGTGTGCCTCCAGTACTAAGGTCCAAGTGAAGTACTACACCTCACAGTTCAGATAAAGGTTCATCCTCTTGTTAAGAGAATGATCTCATGTCCAACAGTCTTGAAACAAGCACAAACAAGAATTCAAACCCAGTTCAAATCAACTCCTTCTTCCCCTGCCCACTATTCACACAAAGTAAGTCATAGAGGAGGCAAAGAGAACCCTGGAAGAAACAGGTAGGAAGATGACCCTGTGAAAGTCTCCAAAATATTGTAATCTGAGAATCAATGACTCACAGTGTGAGGAAACATCAGTTTCATAAGGGGTAGACCCAGCTCACACGTGTCCCTGACATGGTATGGACCACCACACCTTCTCCAACAAGCCCACGACTATGGTTTGTGGTAACAAGAATTGGACCTAAACTGTAAGTTCCCAGAAAATCGATTTCAAAGCCTCATATCGAGGGTAAGGAGAATCAGCAACCCCTCTTCCCACCAAACCAACAGTCACAAATAATGAATTCCTCATTGTCCTGGGATGGGATGGATTTGGGCCTGAGATTATAATACAAAGGAGGACTCTCAAAGCTTAAATATATTCCTCAGCTTTCTACAAACACCATACTTACTCATCCCATAGAGAAAATGCTTTCTCCAGCACTCTAAACATGCCATTCGCAGAGGCTGCTCACATCCTAGGTGCTTACATGCCAGGTGAGAGACTAGCAGTCAAAGCGCCACACCCCAGGGTACCAAAACTCCTCCTCCTCCTGGCTCTCCAAGCAAGAAAGGTGGGCCTCCATCCACAGTGGTTCTAACTATAAAGCACACACAGGGAAAAATGGGCTTGGTGCGCTTTTCTTTTTTTAAAATGCCCTAGAGGTTACAGGGAGCTCTGGTGGCATAGTGCCTGAAGCATTTGACTGCTAATCAGAAGGTTGGCAGTTCAAACTCACCTGCCATTCCTGAAAAGGAAGACTGGGCAATCTACTGCCATAGAGATACTGCCTCAGAAACCCAAGGAGGGGTCGCCATGAGTCAGAAACGACTCAATGGCAGTGAGTTTGGTTTAGAGGTTACAAGCTCAACCTCAGAAACATTAATAAGATAACACTGTAAATACTCAATTGCCAATAGCAATTAGTATTTTAACAATTCTAGAAGCATAATCTAGGCCCTTATTCAACTACAAGAAGAACCCTGGCAGAACAGTGGTTAAAAGTGCTTGGCTGCTAACTTAAAGGTTGGTGGTTTGAATCCACCAGCCACTTCATGGGAGAAAGATGTGGTAGTCTGCTTCTGTAAAGATTACAGCCTTGAAAACCCTATGGGACAGCTCTACCATGTCCTATAGGATCAGTGAGTTGGAATCAACTCAGTGACAGTGGGTTTGGGTACTCAACTATGATACCAGTGCCAGCTGCCATCAAGTCAATTCCATCTCACGGTCAACTCATGTGCATCAGAGAAGAACTGTGCTTCACAGAATTTTCAATGGCTGATTTTTTGGAAGTAGGTGACCAGACCATTTTCCAAGGGGCCTCTGGGTAGACTCAAACCTCCAACTCTTTGGTTAGCAGTTCAGTGTATTAATCAGCTACAGCCTCCAACAACTCTGATTCAAGTATTACCCTACAGAAAGCACCTGAGCATTCTTGCCCCAGCAAAATCTCATAATGTATGAAATTCAAGGAACTCATGTGGTACGCTAGAATCACACATTTATATGATCTCATAAATCCACACCTAAGCATTAAGCAAATAAAACTTTGAAAAGGGATGATTTCTCCCCAAAAGTTTTAACAATTAACCACATACTAATATTTGTTCCAATACTGATGCAAGCAACAGTATCAAAATAACAAACTGGAGGAATGATGCTGCAAAATACTGGTGAAAACTATTTCTCCTTGTTCTCCATTCTCAAAACAGCACAAACCAGGACAAAACAGCATTGTCAGTGCCATTCCTCAGAATACCAGGTCATGGTGGTATTGCATGCAGCTGGCCAGTCTGTCTTCTTTAAGGCAATTCCACTCCTGAGGCCAAGCCACTTGTTCCTTGGGCAAAGTACCACATGACCTTAACACAGCACCTCAAAGCAGAAGTAGCCTCTTTCCAGCTCAATTCCTCCCGATGCCCAGTTCAGCCCCTTGTAATACTAAATGCATAAACATTAACTAAATATGTCACATATTTAGACTTGAAGACTAAGGTGCACCTAACCCAAGCCATGGTATTTTCAACCGCCTAATATGCATAGGAGAGCTAGACAATGAAAAAGGAAGACCTAAGAAGAGTTGATGCTTTTGAGTTGTGATATTGGTGAAGAAAACTTGAAACTACCATGTACTGTTAAAAGAACTAACAAATCTATCCTGTAAAAAGTGCAGCTGGAATGCTCCTTGGAGCTGAGAATGGTCAGACTTCGTCTCACCTACTTTGGTCATGTTCTTAGAAGGGACCATTCTCTGGAAAAGGATATCATGCTTGATAAAGTGGAGAGTCAACAAAAAAGGAGAAGGCCCTCAATGAGATGGATTGACAGTGGCTGCAACGATGGTCTCAGGTATAGCAAGGATTGTGACACTGGCACAGGACTGGGCAGTGTTCCGTTCTGTTGTACATAAGGTCACTATGAGTCAGAGACGACTTGATGGCATCTAACAACATGTCACATATTTATCATCTCAGTTGATAAAACTCAGGGAGAACAATAGGTTGAGGCTGGGCAACTTCAATAATGCTATCTTCCTTTGTGGAGAAGTATTTATCAGCCTACTTCTTGAACCCTGAGCTTTTAGTTTCTATTCTTGGTTGCAAAGTCAACCATAACACCATATAATCCATTGTTTTGTTGTTGTTGTTGTTGTTGTTTCCTGCCATTGACTCATGGTGACCCCATGCACAACCAAACACACACTGCCTCATCCTGCACACCATCCTCATGACTGGTTGCCAGATCAAACCAATGTGATCCAGAAGATTTTCACTGATTTTGGGAAGTAGCTTGCCTAGCCTGTTTTCCTAGTCCATTTTAATCAAGAAGCTCTGCTGAAACCTGTTCAGCATCACAGCAATGCACCAGTCTTCACCAACAGACAGGTGGTGGCTGCACATAAAGACCATTGGCCAGGAATCAAGCCTGGGTCTCCTGCATGAAAGGTAAAAATTCTACCACTGAACCACCAATGCCTTCCCCCAAAATATGTAGCAACTCCAACATCAGTCTCTAGCTTACATCCTAGTCTCCAGCTTACATCCCAGTCTGTCCCAAATTTTGGACTTTGTATTCACTTCATTTCTACCTGAAAGGTAATAAACAAAACAAGAACAGAGCAGTGAGGCCCTCAAGAAGATAGGACGAACTGGAGGAAACAAAAGTCTCAGGAAGGTAAGATAAAAATTGGAAGGGAAATATATACAGCCAGTTTTGTAGCAATCAGCTAGGATAATAAGATGAAAATACAGAAAGAAATTGTAATCCCACTTGCCCATAATGAAGAGAAAACTAGTACATGGACAAAAGAGGAAAGCTGTTTTTGTTTTATTTTATTGCCAAAACCATTCACATCTCTGGAAGGAAGGCACTGAGAGATGTTGTAAAGATGAAGGTGTGACAACAGAGGGTAGGAGGGAAAAGCATCCAATACAGTACAATTTATTAAGTGCCTCCTTTGTGCCAAACCACAATGTTCACACCAAGTTGTCACGATGGGCCAAAAAAACAGCTTTCATTATTTCCATCTCACAGGGAAATGTAAACTCAGAAAGATTATGTAACTTTGCTGAGGCCACACAGCTAAAAGTGGCAGAGCAGGAATTCAAATCCAAGTATTTCTAACTCCAAAGTTCTTGCTCCTATACTGTCACATACTTAGAAAGAAGATGTGCTGAAAAAACTTTAAATTGTCAAGCCTCATGCATTAAATATAAACCAAAATGAAATGTTCTTCCTCAGTCATTATAGGAAATTTGCTCTGCCTTAGTAGAAAGTAAGTTGTCAAGTAGGTTGAAAACACCTACGATTCACAAAATTATCAGTAAGTCTTATGCAAATTCCAGTTAGATGTTTCCAAAACAATTTCACAGGGTGTGCCCCAGTGAATACATAAAACCCACCTTGGAACAATTGATCCAATGTGTCTGATACTCCTGAAGACAAGATATGTTCTCATAAAATTCAAAAATATTATCTATGTCAAGGACACACACATAATGCTTTCCTCTTTGCAGTTAAGATACTTCTACTTTTTAAAGGCTTCAAAAGCTTTCTGACATAGTTCCACAGGGTAGAATTTTAAAACTGCATGGAAACTCAGAGAAAGGTAGCATTTATTTATGCTTCAATTGAATGCAAACAGCTAGACCCAAACCAAGTTATTTACTGGAGGAGAGGGGAAAAAGTCCTAGGAAAAATTAATGATATAGTAATTGTAACTTCCTTTCACATCTGCATGGTCATATAGTGCTATAAACCCTTTCATGACCAGTGGGACATATATCACCAGCCAACATTTTCAGCAGCTCAAGTTTCTTGGGAAACTGCTATCAGTTACACAGATCTCTAGGTAGCATGTACTGTAGTACATGCTACCTAGAGATCTGTGTAACTTTGAGAATCTGAAAAAACAAGCGTCACTCTACCAACCTTACCACCAGGGTCCACTAGAGACATATGTGTCTCACATAATTGTATCAAAATCGATACAATTTTTTTTTCTTTGATTTCAGCCTGCTTTCTGTTACTGAAAACACATGGTATCAACAAAAAACTCAGAACAGAAAATGGTTCAGTCATGAAAGGTTAACATCTGCATGATGATATCCTTTTAACAATCCCATGTGACAATGTCAAGAAAATCTCTATCCAGTGAGTAATTTATTCCTCTTTCCCTGGCTAAAGATTATTGTTCCACAAAACTCGGTGAACATGGATCCATTAGTCAGTCGCACCAGCACTATCACGAGCTTCAATTTAGTTGTTTTTCATGTGCATTGAGTTGCTGATGGTTCTTTAGAAGGAGAATGGGCCCACGAATCATGTCAGCACCATGTCTACTGTGTCCTTTCTTGGGTCCATGATGACCTATAATAAGGAGCTCTGGCAGATGTCACAGAACTGAATCATGCAACCTGTCACTCTCTGCTGAGACTTGTCTGATTTGGATCAAAAGTAACTTCCTTTTACTTCTGTATCATGAACTTCAAGGAAGCCAGGAAGTCAAAGCAAACTGAGTAAACTCTAGCCATGGCAGCCTGTCCACCAGCACGCCACAATGAAAAATAAGGTGTGCTGAGAAAATCAGGCCATTCTGCTTTAGCTTTAGGAAGATGATAAAATCAGCTACTAACCTCCTTCCAATGACACTCACCTCAGACCTGGAATAAACACTGTTGTAAAATGAGTATTTGTTTAGCTGTAACTATAGTCAGTCCTTGGGTGGTGAAAATGGTTACGCACCCAACTCAAGTTCAAGGTTCCAACCCAGCAAGAGGCACTTTAGAAGAAAGCTTTAGGGATTTGCTTCTGAAAAGTTACAGGCTTGAAAACACTATGGAGTCCAGCTCTACTCTGACACACACAAAGAAGTCTCCATGAATTGGAAGTGGCTAAAGCACTTGACTGCTAACCAGAAGGCTGGTGGTTCAAACCCACCAGCCAATCCTCAGAAGGAAGGTTGGGCTATCCTACTTCCGTAGTGATACTGCCTCGGAAACCCAAGGAGGGGTCGCTATGAGTCCGGGCATATAACAACATATAACAACAACAACAACAACAGTCAGCAATTAACAACACAAAACCAAGGGAAAAAAAATGTTGCCATCAAGTCAATTTTAACTCTGGGCAGAGTAGAATTACCCTATAGAGTTTCCAAGGTTGTCATCTTTCTCCCACAGAGGCTGGTGGGTTCGAACCACTGATGTCTCAGTTATTAGCT
>NW_006921665.1:9336123-9354618 GCF_000298275.1 Orycteropus afer afer | reverse complement strand
TTTTTTTTTTTTTTTTTAAGACAAGTAACAAGGCTCATTGATTCCAAAGTCTTTCACGGGGCTTATTTTCAACCACCCTGGCCCGTATAACTGAACGCGAAGCGAAGCGGGACAGCCCGAACGGTAGGCATCTTTGGAAGCACTCCCCTCCCCTCTCCCAAGGGGTGGCGGTCGTTAACTCTCACGTTCTTCTAGGTTACAGAAGGTAAAAAGGAAGAGGGGAAGCACTTTCAAAGCCCGAGTCCAGAAACCAGAATAAACAGCGGGGTAGGAAGAAGCCTGGAGGAAACGCACCGCAGCCGCACCGCACCCGGGGTGCAGCGTGGAGACGCTGCGCGCTGTATCCTTGGCCAGGGGTTCTGGAACGCACAGGTCGTCCCTGCTCCGGCTGACCTCTGGGCTCTCAGTGAGTCGCTCCTGATCCAGAGCCACAAGGCTGCTTCCCCTTACCTCCCAACACGAAGAAGTTAATTTAAAAATTTTTAAATTCCAGCTCACCACTGCACGGCGACGAGGCGCACATGTCTCTCCAGTCTTGCTTCACATCGCTCAAACTTCCAGTAAGAGAAATGAGGAAGCGGCAAGCAGCCTTCCCTGGGCTTTTGGTTGAGCGAGTGGGTGTAACTTGTGAAGTTTCGTCCTATGATGAATCTGGTCATTTGGGTGTGCTGGAGAGAGGGATTGTCGCTCTTCCCCGCCCACCATCACCTCCCTCCTCTCCGCCTCCTCTAATTTAACTCTCCCCTTTGGCATTAGCAGTGCCAAGAACTCAGGCCAGCTATCATTCCGGGTCCCAGTGCCCTGCTTCCCCATCCATACAGGAAATTTACCTCTCACAGTTTTACATAAACTTGGTTACCCTGATGAAAGCATAAGCTTCCGTCCAATGTTTTTTGACAATGCACTGGCAAGAAAGCAGTCAGTGTGCTTTTACAGAATTTAAAAAACTAAAATCTTAAATAATTGCTCCTTCCTCCCATCCCTCCCCACGACCATCAAAAAAAAAAAAAAAAAAAACAACCAAGGCAGGAAGGTGAGTAGTTTAGCAAGTGAGGATCTAACTCCTAAATATCTGGTTTTTTTTTTAAAATGAAGTACAGAAAAACAAAAGCCAAACTCTCAACAGGCTATCATTTCTTTATTTCACAATATTTCAGATACACAAAAATGTATTTTAAAACAATATAATGAATACTCAAATGCCCATCATTCAACACAAAAAATAAAACTCACCAACAGGGACAAACAGACCTCCCCCGAGAAAACAACCTTGATCACTCCCTGAAAGTTCCACCCCCCCCCAAAAAAAAAAAAAACCCTGGGTAGTATAAAGAGTTAATGAACTCAGCCTAACCAAAAGGTTAGAAGTTTGAGTCCCCTCCTCCCAAAAGACACCCTGAACAAAGACTAGGAACATACTTCCAAAGAATCAGCCATTGAAAACCCTATGGAGCACAGCTGTACTCCACACACATGGGGTTGCCATGATTGGAGTCAACTTCACGCCAACTGGTTTTCCTTCCCCGAAATAACAATGAGGTAAAATTGATTTCCCATGAGCAGTTTTCATATCCCAGTTTCAAAAAACTTGAAAGGAAACATGCTAACTTAAACAGAGTTCTCCAGAAAGCAATTAACTGCACATTTGCTCTGCTGGGCTTGACTGTGGTTCCCAAACAGAAGTTTCATTAAATGAAACTTAAAATGACCAACATGTTAAATGAAGCCTCAGGTGGCTGGTTAAAGAGAACGAAAGAAATCACAATATCAGAAAAGAGCAGATCTGGAGTGAGTGATAAGTGAGAGTCTGTATCTGAAATGGTTGCAGCATTCATGGATGAAATTGATAGATTAATAGAACACTGTCATTTTACAAGGTAACAGCTGTGGCAAGCCAAAGATACTAACCCACACTTCAATGGGCTTTCCCCAAAGGGCTACAAAAACAGAAACACCACATCCATTAAAGTAGTCATAATAACTCAAATGCCAGCCAGAGTTACAACCTGGGAGCAGTACTCAGAAAAGGGGAATTTTCAGGACCGTAATGATAAGAATCAACATGGTGGAAACCATGACACGTTCAAAACTGACTCACTGTGTGTGTGTATAAACCAAAGTCGTTGCCATCAAGTTGTGCCATCATTCAGACTCATGGCAACCCCATATCTGTCAGTAGAACTGTTTTCAATGGTTGAATTTTTCGAAGTAGATTACCAGCCTTTCCTCCAAGGTGCTTCTGGGTGAACTTAAACCTACAACTTTTTGGCTAGCAGCTGAGCACATTAACCATTTTTACCATGCCAGCTCTCCTCTGTGTGGTATGTGTGTGTCTATGTAAAGAAATAGATGTCTGGTCCATCTTTGTGTTCCTAGGGCCTTGCATAAAGGCTAGCATAAGTGGAAATTTAAAAATCTTTCACACAGGAATGAATAAATGATCTGATGAACAAACAAACAAAAGACACCTATGAAAAGAAGGCGTATAAAGAGGCAGAACAGAAAGAGATAAGAGTATTAGGACAGAGAAATGCTATGTAGAGAAGCCGATTTTGCCCCCAAGGAACATGTGGCAATGTCTGGAGACATTTTTGGTTGTCACAACTGGGTAATACTACTAGCATCCAAGAAAGCTAAAATTCACAGAACAGACCCCCACAACAAGGAATTAACCGTTCCAAAATGCCAACAGTATTGCTGTTGAGAAACCCTGGGATAAAGATTTCACTATCAACTGTCATTTAATTAATTCATCCCATATGTCATAATCATCATTATGAAGAGACTTTCCAGGGACTTAAAAGTAGAGCGTACTGTTTCTACTTGTTTAATGTATTTTCTATTGTGCAGCATTTGATGACTGAAACCCATCTACATGGGCTCAAAAGAAAGTAGGTGCTGGTATCAGAAGTAGCTAAGGCATAGACTTGGGATCCATGGACTCACTGAACTTCTACTGGGTTTGGATAGAAAAAAAAAAAAAATGGAGGTTTGAAGAAAATGATGCAAAGCCAGGTTACCTTTAGAACTGTAGATAGCACAGCCCTAAGAGGGAGTCAAAATGTAGAGAATGAAGATTATGTAGAAGAAACACTAAAGCAAGCTAATCATAGCCACATTAATGATTTCTCCAGGCAGTCATTACATATAGAAGGTACTTCACATATGCAGGTTCAATCGAACTGAATCAGTCACAAGTTCCCTCATATCTCTCAGGCTGAAAAATAGAAGGCCCCCTATAATTACATAGGGTACATAGGTCGCTATAAGTCAGAGCCAACTAGATGGTACCTAACAACAACATCAAGTTGATTCAGACTCATGGAAACCCTGTGTCTGTCAGCAGAACTCTTTTCAATGGCTGATTTTTTGGAAGTAGATGACCAGTCTTTCCTCTAGGACTCTGGGTAGTACAAACAATTAAACCCTGGGACTAACAAAAAGGTTAGGAGTTTAAACCCACCAGAGGTGCCTTAGAAGAAAAGACTGGCAATCTGCTAATGAAAGGTCACAGCCATGAGAACCCCACGTAACACAGATCTACCATGATATACCTGGGGTTGCCGTGAGTCAGAACTGACTCAATGAAATCTGGTTTTATTTGCTACTGAGGCATTGGTGGTTTAGTGGCAGAATTCTTGCCTCCATGTAGAAAACAGGAATCCCTTTGAAGGCAACTAACAGCAACAATAGGATGTAGAGATCGAGGATGGATTCCTGGCCTTTGTACCTCAAATGCAGCCACCACCTGTCAGTAGAGGCTTGCATGTTGCTATAGTGCAGAACAGATTTCAGTGGAACCTCCTAACTAAGATGTTGTCATTGTTGTTAGGTTCTGTTGAATTGGATCAAACTCATAGCGACCCTATACACAAAAGAATGAAACACTGCCCAGTCCTGTGACGTCCTCACAATCCTTACTATGCTTGAGCCCATATTGCAGCCACTGTGTCAATCCATCTGGCTGAGGGTCTTCCCCTTTTTTTCTGACCTACTTTACCAAGCATGATATCCTTCTCCAGGGACTGATCCCTTCTGACAACATGACCAAAGTAGGTGACACAAAGTCTGGCCCTTCTCCCTTCTAAGGAGCATTCTGGCTGCACTTTATGTTCAGTATTCTTTGTATTATTTGCCAACGTACCAATTCATTGTCCAGTTTTCACACTGGCTACTGAAAATACCACGGCTTGGATGACGTACACCTTAGTCTTCAAAGTGATGTCTTTGTTTCTTAACTGTTTATAAAGAGTATTTTGCAGGAGATTAGCCCAGTGCAATACAGTGTCTGATTTCTTGACTGATGCCTTCATGGGTCTTGGTCGTGGATCCAAGTAAAATGAAATCCCTGACAATTTCAATCTTTTCTCCATTTATCGTGATCCTCCTTATTGGTCCACTGTGAGGATTTTCATTTTCATTATGCTGAGGTAAAATGCATACTGAAGATTGTAGTCTTTGCTCTTCATCAGTAAGTGTTTCAAATCATGTTTACTTTCAGCAAGCAAGGTTGTGTCATCTGTATACCACAGGTTGTTAATGGGTCTTCCTCCAATCCTGATACCACATTCTTCTTCATGAAGTCCAGCTTCTCAGACTATTTGCTCAGCATACAGATTGAATAAATACACTAAGTATGACACACACCCTTCCTGATTTTAAACCATGTAGTATTCCCTTGCTCTGTTCAAATGACAGCCTCCTGGTCTATGTCCAGGTTCCACATGAGCATAAGTGAGTGTTCTGGAATTCCCATTCTTCAATGTTAGCCATAATTTGTTATGATCCACACAGTCTAATGCCTCTGTATTGTCATTAAAACACAGGTAAACATCTTTCTGGTATTCTTTGTTTTCAACCAAGATCCATCTGAAATCAACAGTGACATCCCTCGTTCCATGTGCTCTTCTGAATACAGCTTGAATTTCTGGAAGTTCCCTGTCAATATACAGTTGCAACTGTTTTAAAATAATCTTCGGCAAAATTTTACTTATGTATAATATTATTTGATAATTTCTACATTCTGCTGGACCACATTTCTTTGGAACAGGCACAAATATCGATTCCTTCCAGTCAGTTGGCCAGGTAGTTATCTTCCAAATTTCCTGACATAAACAAGCGAGCACCTCTAGTGCTGCATCTTTATTGAAACATCTCAGTGGCTATTCCACTGGTTCCTGGAGCCTTGCTTTCCACCAACTCCTTCAGTGCAGCTTGGGCTTCTTCTTTCAATACCACTGGTTCTTGATCATAAGCTATGCCCTGAAATAGTTGAACATCAACTAATTCTTCTGTTTTCTTTGATGTGTCCTGCATCAATCAATATTTTGCTCATAGAATTTCGATATTACGACTTGGGGCTTGAATTTTTCTTCAGGTTTTTCAGCTTGAAAAATGTTGGAATGTGTTCTTCCAGCTTGAGAAATCCTAGAATGAGTTCTTCCCTTTTGGTTTTCTAACTCCAAGTCTTTGCATTATTTCATTATAATACTTTCCTTTGACATCTTCTGTTCAGCTATTTTATTTCAGGAAAAAAGGCCTGATCTACTTTCAAAAATTAGTGAATGAAAACGGTATGGATCACAATGGTTCAATCCATAACCAATCATGGGGATGGCACACAAGTGGGCTATATTCCTGCACAGGGTGCCATGAGTTGAGGACCAACTTAACAACAAGTAACAACACCAACACAATTCTTCTGGAGAAACTCTCCAGGATATCTTGAGTTCAAAAGTCTATAGCTACCTATGGGTGTGTGATTAACATATAAAATCTGCTGTTTTCTTTCAGTGGGTGACCCTGTATAGAAAGGGCTGACCCCATACAGGTAAAGGCTCCCCCAAAATCAGAACTCAAAAGCAACCAAGCAGTAGCTACAGGCCTCACAGAGGAACATCTCTTCTTGCACCAAAAGCTTTATTCCTACAGAAAGTCTACAACCTCCCACTGGGGAAGAACGTAGCTTTGCAGGCCCCCACTGTACACCCCACTAAAAAACTTTAAAGATATAGTCAAGAAAGCACTTTATCCCTCTTTTAAATAACCTGATTGTTAACAAGTAGTTTTTGAAAGCCACCAGTTTTGCTTTTAAAAAGTCACATAAATAAATTTAGGAAGAAGTCAGTGGATGGTGCAGTTAACATTCTCAGCTTCTAACCAAAAGGCTGGAAGTTTGAGTCTAATCAGAGGTACCTCAGAAAAAAAGCCTGGTGATCTACTTCTGAAAAATCAGTCCCTGAAAACCCCATGGATCACAGTTCTACTCTGACACATATGGAGCGTCAAAGTTGGGTTTGTCAAGTTGACAAAAACTGCTAGAAATCTAGGAAGAAAGGAAAGTGAAAGCAGTAGTAATGAACCCCTCCAAAATCACTGGTTATGCGTGAATGTGCAGTTTTCTGCGACAATGAAATGCACCCAAAAGAGGAAGCACAGCTGACTTTTCATTTCTAACAATTTCCCAAGATAAGAATAAACCTGGGGACAATGATAAATGATGCTACCTACAAAAATAATCATGTATTATTTTACGTGAAAAGATTTATGTAAAAATATTTAGAAAACTACAAACCATGAAACTCTCGTAAGATATTATAATGGATATTTAGGCAAGAGCTACTTAAAAGACTTAAGATGACTAAATATATAGGATCTCTGGTGGCATAGTGCCCAAAGCATTTGATTGCTAACCAGAAAGTTAGTAGTTTAAACCCACCAATTGCTACCCACCAGCCACTCTGCAGAAGGAAGATGGGGCAATCTACTTCCATAAAGATTTACCACCTCAGAAACCCAATGGGGGTCACTATGAGTTGGAATCACCTCGATGGCAGTGAGTTTGTTTTTTGGTTATATATAACTAATAAATAAATACATGTTGGAAAACAATACTGAGTATGTGGAGAAAAGTTCACAAAGGGTTAAATCTATTTTTTCCCTGCCAGTTGAATTTACACTCAGAAACACAGAACTATGGAGAGCTTATTTTCCCTAAAGCTTTTAACTTTATTTTTATCTTGCTTTTATTAGATCTACAATAGCTGACTTTTAAAATTCCCTTTATATTATACCCTCACTGACTAGCATGCCCTCCTTAAGCTAGTATCTTCTAAATTTCTGTTCAAGGGTCTTCAGAATCAACTGGATGAGGAATTTAGGTAGCTTCATGCAAGAGGGGAGTCCGGGTGACAAGTGACATTTTCAGCTTCCTAACTGAAAGGTTGGAGGTTAAGCCTAGAGGCACCTTGCAAGAAAGACCTGGCAATCTGCTCTAAGTTATACAATTTGTTGTTGGTGAAGTCTGCACTTGAACCAGGTCTTCTTACTTCATTTTCTTCTTCTCTTACCAGATGAGACCTCACTGACCCAGCAAGGGCTCTGTTGTTGTTATTGGTGGTGTTGTTAGGAGTCATTGAGATGATGCCAACTCTCAGTGACCCCCACAGAGCACAGTTTAACTCTAACATACATGGTGTTTCCTGAGTCAGAATGGATGCAATGGCAATAGATTTTTATTTCATGCAAAAGAATTTCAATCAGCTAAATTAACAAAAACCCACTACCATCAAGTCAGTTCCTATTCATAGCAGCCTTATAGGATAGAACAGAACTGCCCCACAGGGTTTCCAAGGCTGTAAATCTCTATGGAAAGAGACTGCCTCATCTTTCTCCTGTGGAGTGTGGCTGGTAGGTGCAAACTGCCAACCTTTGGGGTCAACAGCCAAATGCTTTAACCACAGCACCACCAGAGCTCCAACTGAATTAACAAGATCTGCCAATTTGACAGCAACATTTGGAACATGCCTCCATGTACTCCAGCTGACGCTGGAAGCTAAGGAGAGTACCTAGGTTCAAGGTAAGAAGTGTTCACGCTACCTACCGTCACCTAGCAACAGTGTATCAGCAGCAAGGCTGGGAAAAGAGTGTTCATCTTGCCACATCAGGTGAAGCCCAACAGGAGTGTTAATTAACACAGTCAAATTATCTGAATCTAAATAAAAAGATGATTTCCTAGCATAATTGCTGCTCCAAATACAGATCCCGTTAATACTATGGTGTCGCTATGGAAATTCAGAAGGTTTTTCATAAATACATTTTGCAGTTGACTACCTACTGATTGTCAAAATCATTTTTTTATATCTGAAACTAATTAAAGGTCTAAATATGCACCACTCCACCCACGCCCATGCTTAGTGATCTGAGGTTCTGCTTTGGAATACTGACATGTTCTAAAAAGCCCTGTTTCAGCACTGAACAAGGCCAATCCAAGAAAAAAATAGGGTTCACTCTTTCAGGAAACATATTAAAGCACAGGACCTCATTAAATTTGATATGAGTTGAGAGTGTTTTGTACTTAAAATTAAACCTGGCACCAACCAAACTCAGAGACCCTTGATGTATTTTTCTCTATCTGAAAACCAAATACCTAACAAAAGAGCAGAAATATGCCTGAAAATTCATAAGGTCTGTCAAAAAAACACCAAGAAAATTCTATTGCTGTTGCTGTTAGCTGCCATCAAACTCACTGCAACTCAGCTCTGGTTGTGTAATACCTAAGGCATCTGACTGCTACCCAGAAGGCTAGAGGTTCAAACCCACCAGCCACTCCTCAGAACGATGACTGGGCAATCCACTCCTATAGAGATACCACCTTGGAAACCCATGGAGGGGTCGCTATGAGTAGAGTTGACTCAACAGCAGTGAATTTGTGTGTTTTGTGTGTGTGTGTGTGTGTGTGTGTATTTTCTCCCATGGCTACCAGTTTGTATCAGAGTAGAACTGTGCTCCACGGGGTTTTCAATCATGGATATTTCAGAAGTACATCACCAGGCCTTTCTCCCAAAGGGCTTCTGGATGGACTTGAACCACCAACTTTTGGTAGCAGCCTAGAGCTTAACCATTTGCACTATCCAAGGACTCTCGAGAATGCTCTAATAGCCTTTAAATGCCACGTACAGAACAGATTGGCACTGTTTGGCAAGTTCCTTCAAATCCAGGGGCTTCTCTTTCCTCAACTCTAAAATGATGGTTTTCAATCTCATTTTCTCTGACCTCCTAGCTCTATCTCTCAATTACATGTTTCCATGATTTTAAAACTCCCATTGCTTCCACTGCCCAAAACTAGCTTTGTTGGCAGAACAACTTTTATCTAACACACCAAAGTCAAGAGTTTCAGGACTCATTGGTGTCCCTCAAGCCAGGTTTGTTGCTGACTTCCACTATAAGGGGACACAGTAAAGGGAGGAAGTGCAAGGGATGGATAAAGGTAACAAAGAAGGCAGAGGAAAAGTCCATGAACCCTTAGCATCGACTGGACTAGCGATAAACCATATGGGGCCAGATGCTGGCCCACCCCCACACAGTGTGAGGCTGTTGATTCCAAGGGCTGTGAGCGCCTTACACAAGAAGTACATGTGGTCTGTGGGGGTGGGAGCAGCTGGGTTTTCCCTGGTGTGGGATCTTGCAGACACCTCTCTACATGGCAGCAGTAAACGATAATAATTACTATTGGCAATAAAAGTACAATAAAGCTCAATAACTAAGTTAAAAAGATAAAGACTTAAGTTCTAATTTCAGCCTTTTCTTCTCTCCAATGAAAGTAAAGCCAGAATGGCCTTATAATCCTCACTACAGCCCCTTAAACGAGCCCTGGTGGGGCAATGGTTTAAGCACTTGGCTGCTAACCAACAGGTTGACAGTTTGAACGCACCCAGAGGCTACAAAGGAGAAAGACCTGGTGATATGCTCCCCTAAAGAGTACAGCCAAGAAAACCCTATGGGGCATTTCTACTCTGTCACATGGGATCACTATGAGTCACAATCAACTCAGCAACACACAAGGACAACAACAGGGCCATTTGACAAAGCTGGATCAGAGAGCATTCTCATGACGGAGGTCTCATCTGGTCACAGAAGAAGCAAGAACATAAGAAGACCTGGATCAAGTAAGGCTCCACCAGCAACCAGTTAAATAACTTACTGCAAGCCACTTACTGTTTCCCCTTCAGTAAAATGGGAAATTTAAATGCATGCCTAGAGACTTGGGTGGATTTAACGGAATTTGTGCTGCGAACGTGCAAAATATTTTGCCTAATGTATAAGGAGCACACAAAAAAGACAATTTTCAATCAGAAAATAAGCCAAGCTTATATCTCAAATGATGTTAGTGTGTTTAATGTTTTCAGTGTCTTAAAGTTGCCATGGAAAAAATGATGAAATAGAAGAGCTGAATAGAAGATTTCAAAGGGTAGCTCAAAAAGACAAAGTTAAGTTAGTTAATAATGAAATGTGCAAAGATCTAGAGTTAGAAAACCAAAAAGGAAGGATTTCTCAAGCTGAAAGAACTGAAAAAAAAATTCAAGACTCAAATTGCAATACTTAAGGATTCTATGGGCAGAATATTGAATGATGATACATGAAGCATTAAAACAAGATAGAAGGAATAAACACAGTCACTGTACCAAAAAGAATTGGTTGACGTTCTACCATTTCAGGAGGTAGCATATAATCAAGAACCAGTGGTAATGAAGGAAAAAATTCAAGCTGCACTGAAGGAATTGGTGAAAAACAAGTCTGCAGAAATTGAAGGAATATCCACTGAGATATTTCAACAAATGGTTACAGAGTTGGAGGCACTTACTCATTTACGCCAAGAAATTTAGAAGACAGCTACCTGGCCAGTCAATTGGAAGAGATCAATATTTGTGCCCATTCTAAAGAAAGGTGATCCAAGAAAATGTGGAAATTATTGAACAATATTCATTAATATCACATACAACTAAAATTTTGCTTAATATAATTAAAAAATGATTGCAGCAATATATTGACAGGGAACTTCCAGACATTTAAGCCATATTTAGAATAGAACATGAAATGAGGGATATCATTGCTGATATCAGATAGATCTAGGCTGAAGGCAAAGAATACCAGAAAGATGTTTACCTGTATTTTACTGACTATGCAAAGGCATTCGATTGTGTGGATCATAACAAATTATGGATAACATTATGAAGAATGGTAATTTCAGAACACACTATTTTGCTTGTGCAGAACCTGGACACAGACCAAGAGACTGTTGTTTGAACAGATCAAGGGGATACTGCATGGTTTAAAATCAGGAAGAGTGTGTGTCAAGGTTGCAGCCTTTCACCACACTTATTCAATCTGTATGCTGAGCAAATAATCCAAGAAGGTGGACTGTATGAAGAAGAACATGGCATCAGGATTGGAGGAAGACTCATAAACAACCTGCAATATGCAGATGACACAACTTTGCTTGCTGAAAGTGAGGATGACTTTAAGCATTTACTGATAAAGATCAAAGACTAGAGTCTCCAGTATGGATTACACCACAGCTTAAAGAAAACAAAAATCCTCAGAATTGGACCAATAAACAACATCATGATAAATGGAGAAAAGATTGAAGTTGTCAAGGATTTCATTTTATTTAGATGAACAATCAAGACTCAGTGAAGCAGCAATTAAGAAATCAGACATTGTATTGTTCTGGGCTAATCCACTGTCAAAGACCTCTTTAAAGTGTCAAAAAGCAAAGAAGTCACTTTGAAGACTAAGGTGCACCTCACCCAAGCTATAGTATTTTCAATACCCTTATACGCATGTAAAAGCTGAACAAAGAATTAGGAAGACTGAAGAAGAGTTGATGCCTTTGAATTGTGGTGCTGGTGAAGAATACTGAAAATACCATGGACTGACAAGAATGAACACATCTGTCCTGGAAGAAATGCAGCCAGAATGCTTCTTAGAAGCGAGACAACCAAACTTCATCTCACCTACTTTCCTCATGTTGTCAGAAGGGACCAGTCCCTAGAGAAGGATATAATGCTTGGTAAAGGAGACGATATGTGAAAAATGGGAAGACTCTCAACAAGATGGATTGATACAGTGGCTTCAACAATGGGCTCAAGCATAGCAAAGATTGTGAGGATGGTGCATGACAGGCAGTGTTTCATTCTGTTGTATATAGTGTCTTTCTATTCTGGTGGTGTAGTGCCTAAGGCATTTGACTGCTAACCAGAAGTCTGGCAGTTCAAACCCACCAGCCACTCCTTGGAAGGAAGACTGGGCAAACTACTTCTGTAGAGATACCGCCTGGAAATCCAAGGATAGGTGGCTATGACTCGAATCAACTAGATGGCAGTGAGTTTGCTTTTTTTATTGGCTTAGTACTTAAAGCATTCAGTTGCTAACCAAGAGGTCAGAGGCTCAAATCCACCAGCCACTCCACAGGAGAAAGACATGACAGTCTGCTTCTGTAAAGCTTACAGCCTTAGAAACCCTATGGAGCAGTTAGTTCTATTCTATCTTAAAGGGTCACTATGAGTCTGATCAACTTGATGACGGTGGATTTGGTTATTTTGTTTAATGCTGATATTGCTAGTTTGGCAACTGGATAAAGTGTAGCTGAAGAACTAGTCAGTCAGGTATTAGTCAAGTTAGAAGGCCCCTTCCAAGACCTCAGGGCCACAAAGTGGCCTCTTGAGACTTGAGTCCTATCCAAAGAGTATCTGTTGTGAGAGCAACAGCAAGCCACCCTCATGAACATTAATCTATTTTATAATACCTGCTTTTGTTAGTCTTGGGTAGAGATAGTTTTTAATGTTTTATTCATTTTATATTAGATATAGTGATAGCTATCATTTCACCTTTTCCAGACCTAAACATAGTGGAGAGAGGGGCGGTGTGAAGTGGGATAAAATTAGATAGGAACTTAGTCCTTGGGTTCAACGATGAAGTGAAAAGGACCCCACCTGTACTTCTGTTTATAACACCTGATACCTGTCAGGGTTCTCTTATAGTGAAAGGTGCATAAAATCAGACAGATAGATAGACAGCTACCATCAGGTTGATTCTGACTCAGGCAACCTTATGTACAACACAACAAAATACTGCCTGGCCCCATAACATCCTCACAATAGTCAGCATGTTCAAGTCCATCACTGCACCTGTCAATCCATCTTCCCTATTCATTGTCTAGCTCTCACATGAATATGAGGCTATTGAAAATACCATGGCTTACATCAGGGTCATCTTATTTCTCAAGGTGACATCTTCATTCTTAAACACTTTAAAGAGATCTTTTGCAGCAGATTTGCCCAATGCAATATGTCATTTGATTTCCTGACTACTACTTCCATTAAAATTAGGGGGCTTCAAATGACTAATGGTTAGGAGAAAATGTTAATGAGAATCCACTTGTCTTGCTCTCCCTTCCAAGAACCTAGTTGCCAGATTTTATGGTCTCTAGGAGCTCTGTTGGTGTAGCAGATAAGGGACTTGACTGCTAACCAGAAGGTCAGCGGTTCAAACCCACCAGGCGTTCCATGGAAGGCCAACTGGACAATCTACTTCTGTCAAGCTTTACAGCTTCAGAAACCCAATGAGGATCGCTATGAGTCAGAAACAACTTAATGGCAGTGAATTTGGTGGATTTTTTTTTTTTTCCTTTGGAGAAGTACCTGGTGCCGTTCTCCCTAACATAAACAAAAATTCAACCTGAAAAGATGAAGAAGGGGTTTTCTAATCATGCATTCACTTGAGCTCAGAAGAGATAAGTGACTTGCTCAAACTCACATAGTAAAACAGCTTCAGCCTGGAACCCAGATCTACCTAACCAAATCTGCTGCATGTTCCACAACACAATGATTATCTCCTTTCAAAAAAATCTATAAAATAAGCAGTAGATGCAATATACACATATATAATTTCAGGCCTCGACATAGTACAAAGGGCACATGCAAATAAAAATAATGCAAACTGATCCCATCGAAAACTAATAAGCAAACCATAATAAGTGGGTTCATGAGAAATTTCTTGGCTCAACCCCAGACAGCAAGCAAGAGGCTCCAAGACCTGGGTGGAAGGACGCAGTCAAACCGGGCTGGCTGAAGCAGTCTGAATCAGCAACAGCCAGCACCCTCCCAAACAAATTACAGTGACAGGCTTGGCAAGACCATGGGGGAAGCCTGGTGGAGACATCAGGCAGATGTAGACATGCCCAAGGGGTCATGTGGGCACCCTGTCAAAGACACAGACTCACTCACTCAGTCAGAGAAGTCCTACCCCTAAAAACCAAATCCATTGCTATTGAGTTGATTCGCGCTTATAGCAACACCATGTGTTACAGAGTACCACTGCTGTGTAGGGTTTTCTTGGGAAACAGATGCCAGGCCTTTCTCCTCAGACCCATTGGGTGGGTTCTGAACTCAAGTCAATTCCAACTCATAGCAACCCCCTTTGGGTTCCCAAGGAGGTAAATCTTTACAGAAGTAGATTGCCCTGTCTTCCTTCCACGGAGTGGCTCTCAGGTTTGAGCCGCCAACCTTTTGGTTAGCAGTCAAATGCCTTAGGCCCTGTGCCACTAGAGCTCCTTAATCTTTATGGAAACAGATCACCACGCCTTTCTCCGCAGAGCCACTGGGTAGATTCCGAACCACCAATTTTTTGGTTTTACTGCTAACAAGAAGATTGGTGGTTCAAACCCACTAGCCATTCCATGGAAGGAAGACTGGGCCGTCTGGGCAGACTGATGGCCCCGCCGTCAGTCCTTGGAGAAGGACATCATAGCTGGTAAAGCAGAGAGTCAGCAAAAAAGAAGAAGATTCTCAACAAAATGAGGTTCAAGTTCACCCAGTAGTGCCTTAGAAGAAAGTCCTGGTGATCCACTTTCAAAATATCAGCAACTGAAAACCCTGTGGAGTCCAGTTCTACCCTGACACATATGGGGTCACCATAAGTCTGAAACAGCTCCCTAGCAACCTACTTCTGGAGTCCCCAAAATTAAAATATGTCTCTACAGATGCTGCAAAATACCATCATTTTCAACCTACTTACCCAGGTACATTTAGATTTTAAAAATAATCACTGCTAAAAACAAAAGTAATCAAAACTTTAAAATATGTACATAAGCCAAGCTTTTAATGTTCTTCTACTCCCTGTCACATCTCCATGATCTTAATCACACACCCAGAAGAACCATTTCACTGATTATAAGAGATGAAATGGGATTGTCTAAATTATCGAATTAAATTTTACGCAATTATAAAGATAAAACAAGGCACACCTTTTCACGTCAAGAGCCTCCACAGTACACCAGGTGTCACAGCTGTACAGGATGTCTTTTACATGGATCTGCTTCCATCAGCCCATCCCAATCCCAAATTCAAAGTTGCTCAAGAAACCAGACAGGTTTGGAAATGAGTCCAGAACATAGGCATGGGGGGAAAAAAAACATCAAACCTCAACTATCACTTAAAAATACTGAATGGTACATATTTTAACAGACCACACTTGTAGAGGGTGTAGAACCCAAACAGAGTTTATTTCAGAGGGGTCAAGGCATGTGTGTGTGGAGAGGGGGGGTTGCCAGGCAGTCTGGGTTACACTCCTGGGTCTGTCAGGTAGTCCTTTTCTAATCACAGGCTTTCTAAACACACACTTTATCTTTGCAAAGCTTTAGTTGCTCACCGCAAAATGAGGATACTCATAATGTAAGCCCTTCTGGGGCTGAGTGACCAAAATGTTGAAGATGATGATGGGTCACACCATTAACTGAGCACATAGTCTATGAAAATCACTGGGCTAAGGGCTACCAATCCATTTCGGTACCTACTGCTCATAACAACTCAATAGTACTTAACTACTATTAAAAAACAACCCAACTATCTATCATCATGGAGTAGACCCTGACTCATGGTGACCTCATGCGTGTAGAACAGAACTGTGTTCCATAGGGTTTTCAGGACTATGACCTTTCAGAAGCAGATCGTCAGAATTTTCTTTAGAGATGCCTCTTGTTGGACCTGAACCACCAACCTTTTGGTGAGTAATCAAGTGCTTAACCAACTGCATCACCCAGAGACTCCTAAGGTACTATTACTAGCTTCACTTTATACATGAAGAAACTGAGGCAAAGAAAGGTTAAAATGAACTGCCCAAAGTCATTCAACATGTAAGAGGCAATTCTAACTGGATCCCTCTCAAGCTGAAAGCCTGGCCCTCCCCCACCACATTGCAACATTTTGGGCTCCATCAACATCAACCTCAGCATCGTCAGACTCAGTGTATTTGTCTTATTATTATTATCACTTTTAATAGCAATATTACAGATTCTGGGCTCACAAAATCATAGAGATGAGCCTGACTCTCAAAGCCCACACTTACTCATTAAGTATATCATGCTGCTCTCAAAGCCAAATTTAGCAGGTAAGCAACTTATTTCAGGGTTTGTCATGAAGCGCCTGGAAGTTAATCATCACTTGGTCTGAGAAAGATGACTGAACAAGACTTCCATCATGAGTAAATTAAATTGGGCAATGGGTAATGAAGATACATAATGCACATATAAGAAATTCATAAATGTATTCACTGGTCCCTTTTACAAAACCAAAGTCTCTTGCAAGAGGCAGGTTCAAGGTTTAAACAGAGATAATTAACTATCAGATAATATTATACTGATCCATTTACAGTTCTGCCTTAGGCTGGGTTCTATAAAGGAGCAAATCCAGTGAAGCATATATAGATATATATATAAATATATATGGAGAGATTTATTTCAAGGAAATGGCTTAGGAAAAGTTGTAGAGGCTGGCAAGTCCCAAATCCATGGTCAGGTGTTAGGCTAGAGGCTTCTCCTGACTCATGTGGTTGTGGGGGCTGACAAACCCAAAATCAGCAGGTCAAAAAACAGGCTGATGACTCATGAGACTGTGGAGATTGGTGAATCCCAAAATCTGCAGTCAGATAGCTGGCTGCCAGTTCATTTCTCAGAGGTCAGAGCATGATGAGTCGGATACAGGATACAGAGAGAGTGAGCTTGGCCAGAACATCCACATACACTGGATACATCTCAAGGAAAGTGACTGGCTGCTCACATCAGATCACAAAATGGAAGGGATTACATTATATTACCTTCTAGAAGAGCAATCAGCCTGATGTCTGCCTAACTACTAAGAATCAGAACCTAGTCAAGGTGACATATAATATTAACCATCACAAGTACCTTCCTAAACTACTAATGTTGTTGGTTCACAAATGAAAGAAATGCATGATGAGCAGAATTTTGCTAGAAGTTCAATCAGTTCGTCCTCTCCAGACATCCCAATAAAACATGGTGGTGACTCATGACTTGACACGCTATTCCAGGCACAGGTGTCCAGAGTTACACCTGCCTACCAGCTCTGGTAGCGTAGTGGCTAAGGCACTTGACTGCTAACCAGAAGGCCGGCGGTTCAAACCCACCAGCCACTCCCCGGAAGGAAGATGGGGCAATCTACTTCCGTAGTGATACTGCCCTGGAAACCCAAGGAGGGGCCCCTATGGGTCAGGTCTGACTCAACGGCACATAACAACAACAACAACAACAACCAGCTGAGGTAGTTTCAAGCAAGCGGGTTAACAAACACTTCCCCAGATTACCTAAAGACCAAAACTCAGCCCTCTACTCACTCCCAGCTGTCTGGTTTCTGAAAAAAGGCACTTCTCAGCCTGGGATCACAACACTGCCAACCTGCCAAGCAAAGAATCCCTGATATGACCTATGACCACAATAAGCCATCTCTGACTTTTACTTTTCTCAGCTTCAACAACTTCACACACCTTGCTTAGGCTGAGGAGATGATTCAGACTTCTCACCGCTTCCAAAGCTCTGTACTCTGGGAGCCTTTGTTCTTTTGCTGGCCACAGATAAACTCAGTCCATTAAAGAACAGCTGTAATCCCTTCCACACACAACTTTCCATTGGCAAAAATTAGTCAGGTTGGCTGGGTCTGAGGTCAGCTGCCTCCTACAGAACACCCACCAGACACCCAAAAAATCAAAGGTACCTGTTAATGAACTGTCCATTTCCACAGGCTGGTAGGCACGTATTGGCATAAACACAGATTCTATTGACTCATTCAGTTTCAATAACCAAAAACAGTATTATTGACCTTTGGCATTATCATAGGCTCTTGCTTCCATAAGGACATGCTGCCAATTCATTTTATTTACTCCTGTGGAGACCTGTCCTGGGTATTCAGGTACTTGTCCTGGGTACTCATGTAGCTTTAAACTTTAGAGCTTTGTTCAATGTCACCTTATCAGTAAGAACTTCAGCCCCTACTCCTATTCATCCTCCTCCACCCTTGCCCCTTGCTCCCACTTCCCTCCTTCAGTTTTTTTTTTCTCCTTTATATACATACACAGGAGCTCTGGTGGCATAGTGCCTAAGGCACTTGACTGCTAACCAGAAGGCCGGTGGTTCAAACCCACTGCCACTCCTCAGAAGGAAGATGGGGCAATCTACTTCCATAGTAATACTGCCTTGGAAACCCAAGGAAGGGTCACTGAGTCAGATCCCACTCGACAGCACATAACAACAACATATACATAAACACTATTTTTCTCAGCTACCACTGCCATCCACTTGGAAGGGATGTAGGAGATCCTGCGTAAAGAGGGAGAACAATGTGGTACAAAACTCAAAATCATTTG
>NW_006921665.1:9325759-9335838 GCF_000298275.1 Orycteropus afer afer | reverse complement strand
GGAGCTGCTGCATTGTAAATTTTGGTCAATGACATGAGACAAAGTATATGTGAACTGCTGTATGAAAAGTGAATTTACTCTGTAAATCTTCACCCATATCCTAATAAAAAATAAATAAAAAAATAAAAAAACACTATTTTTCTATGTTTTCTTGTTTATTGTATCTTTCTCCACCCCCAATTAGAATGTAAATTATGCAAGGGCAGGGACTGTAACCTGTTTTGCTCCCAACTGTATCATTAATGTGTTTAGCACACCGCAGACCAGTTAAACCAGCTCTCATCTGGTGCATTCTGACTCATGGCGACCTCAAGTATATCGGACTAGAACTGCGTTCCACAGGGTTTTCAATGGCTGATCTTTCTCACTAGGCCTTTCTTTTGAAGCACCTCTGAGTAGACTCAATCTCCAATCTTTTGGTTAGCAACCAAGGCAGGTTAACTATTTGCACCAGCAAGGCAGATGTGGTAAACCCTCAATAATATTTGTTGGCTTAGATTGAGTAACGGTGAGCTATGACTCCCATTATGGTAACCCAACACCAGAAACATGAGCAAAACCACCCAGGCCTGAAATCTCTCCTGTAACCACAGAAACAAAATCCTCTGTCACTTCCTTCTGAATCCAAAAAGGCAAGAAGAAAAATAGGGAACCAGGGGAGAGGTATATACATTTATTCCAATAATATATAAACACTTGGGCTTTTCAACTTAACACCACACATTCACTAAGAATTTTCAAGACACTGTATACTAAGTCTCTGAAATATATTAGGTTGTTAACAAAAAGGGGAAAAGAACAAAATCCCCTTCATAAACCAGTGTCACACATCCCACCCTCTGCTCATCACCTACTGTTTTCCCAGATAACTCTTCTCATACTCAATTCCAAAAATCCCTCCACCTTTCATTGGTCCTCATCGCTAATGCCTCATCCTTCACAAACAAAGCCTTTGTGGCCTATCATTACATTCCCTCTCTAGCTACATCACCTCTTTCTCACTTGGTCAGTTTTTTTTGGCAAAAGCACCAACGTGGCTAAACCCAACTATCCGCCTAGTTCACACCTATACCCAGACAGTTGACTATAACTGTAAACAAACAAAAACAAAGAACAAAACATGCAAGCATACTGACTGGCCTCACTTTTAATTAATGACCTCTAGCTCTGGTAGCATAGTGCCTAAGGTGCTTGACTGCTAACCAGAAGGCTGGCGGTTCAAACCCACCAGCCACTCCTTGGAAGGAAGGTTGGGCAATCCTACTTCCGTAGTGATACTGCCTCGGAAACCCAAGGAGGGGTCGCTATGAGTCGGGGCCGATTCGACGGCAAATAACAACAACAACAACCTTCAAGTGATGATTTTTTGGAGCTTCAAGTGATGGGAGCAGTAGTGGTTCAGTGGAAAAATTTTTGCTTGAGTCTACAGGAGACTCAAGTTCATTTCTCAATCAATGCATCTTATGCACAAACAACATAAGTCTGTCAGTGGAGGCTTCTGTATTGCTATGACACTAAGCAGGTGTTAGCAGAGCTTCCACACTAAGAGGGGACTAGGAAGAAATGCCTGGTGATCTGCTTCCAAAACTCAGTCAATGAAAACCCTATGGATCACAACAGTATGACTCACAACTGATTATGGGGATGGCACAGGACTGGGTAGCATTTCATTCATTGTGCATGGGGTTACCATGAGTTGAGGGCCAACTCAATGGCCACTAAATACAACAACTTCAAGGGTCCCCTTAAATGCCATCAGCAATCACACAATTCCCCGTCCATTCATTCACTCAGTCACCTTGACATTAAGTTCACATCTTCTCTTCCCAAATGTCCAATAACTTTTTCTCCAACTATTTTTATCAATTGATGAACTTTTGTCCTACTTCTCTGAGAAAATTGAAGCTGTCAGAGACGTCTGCCACAGGCTTCCAAGATTGTATATGTTCATGGGCAAGCATCTACCTGCACCTATATATTCTGCCTTCCTGCCTGTTACCACAGGGTAACTATCTATGCTCCTATATAAAACCAATCCTCTACTTGTGACTAGATCAAATCCCTCCTCTCTTACCCAAAGACCACATTCCAGCAATTTTCTTACCTCTACATCAACACAGTGATCTGTTCTACCAGATCATTCCTATAAACATGAAAACATGCTGTTATTTTCTTCTCCATTGCAAAAAAAAACTCGAGAGACATCTCTATGGGCAGTGTCCCATTTTTCTTTTCAGTGTCCCATTTTTCTTTTCCCATTCTCTCTTAAACCTGCTCCAGTGAGGCTTTCATCCATTCATATGCTCTTCCCAAGGTCACTAATCCGTATCTGTAAATCCAATCCTTCTTTCTCACCATTTATCAGAGTTGACCCAGCTTATCAGAACCATTTGATATCACTGAGTATGCATTATATCTTGACATACTTTCTTCACTTGGCTTCTAAGATACCATGACTCTTCTGACATTCTTTTTGCTTCACTAATTGACTACTGCTTCTTCCTTCTCTCCTTGACTTCTTAATGCTGGAGTTCCCCAGAGCTTGGTCCCTGCCCTCTTCTCTTTTCGATCTACACTCAGTCCCTCAGTGTGAGAGGCACATGGATGCACTGTCCAAATCTCCTTCCAAGGAAGGACTTGCTGCTGGGTTGTGGGGAGTGTGGTCAGAACCCAGCTATGAGCAGCTGTAGGTTCTGCTCCAGCTGCAGAAAGTACTTCGTACAACCCACATCCAGGGACAGGCAGGCAGAGAGAACAGGCATATCAGACTAAACTGGACAACCCTGGTAAGCAACAGTAGCTTCAGAACTCCCCACCAGGTTGGCCTGCATCCCAACTTGACCTCTCCCTCTGTCCAATCTTGCTTCCTTCCCCGGTTTCCTTTCACAGATGTGGACCCCTAATAAATATGTTCCACTCAAAAGTCATCCCCTTGTCTGCTTCTAGAAAAATCAACCTACAAACTTGGTGATCCCATCTAGTCTCATGACATTGAATACCATACACATGCTAACAACTCTCAATTTGTATCTCCAGCCTAGACTTCTCCCAAATGCCACACTCAAATATCCAACCATGTCCTAACACTTCCATCTGAATGTCTACCAGGCAGCTTTCCTATCTCAGCTGAGGGCAACTCAATCCTCTCAATTCTTCAGGCCAAAATACTTGAAGCCATGTTTAATCTCTTTCTTTCACACAAGGCATGAAATCAGCCAGAAATTCAGTTGAGTCTACTTTCTAAACATATGCAAATCTAAATCTCCTCTCACCGTCTCCAACAAGCCAATATAACCTGGCTCATCATTCTCCAGCTACTGGATTATAGCAAAAGGCTCCAACAAGTCTCCCTCTTTCTACTATTGCCCCTTCTAAAGGCTTTTCTCATCTCAGGAGCCAGAAAGATCCTTCTGAAATGTAGATCAGACCTCATCACTCCTCATTCAATATCCAGGAATAAAAGCCAAACTCCTTACAGGTGTCTACAAGGCCTGTTGTTGTTGTTGTTGTTGTTGTTTTGCCATCAAGTTGGCCCCGACTCATAGCAACCCCTCCTTGGGTTTCCAAGGCAGTATCACTACGGAAGTAGGATTGCCCAACCTTCCTTCCGAGGAGTGGCTGGTGGGTTTGAACCACCAGCCATCTGGTTAGCAGGCAAGTGTCTTAGCCACTATGCTACCAGAGCTCCCACACGGCCTATACCCCCTCTAATCATGCCATCAATTCTCTGACTTTATCATCACCTCTCTGACTTTGTCTCCTGCTCCTTCTTCCCTTGTTCGTGTCATTCCAGCCACACTCGGTCTCTTTCCTGATCTCTAAACTTTCTAGGCACATTCACTCCTTCTGGAGCATTCCAGATATGCAATTAGCTAATTCCTTTACGTTTTTTCAGTATTTGTACAAATGGCATCTTCTCAGTATTGTACTCTAACTTGTCCCATTTCCCCTCATGGAACTGCCCTTCCCCCTATTGCACCTCTGCTCTTTTCCACAGCACTTAACCACCTTCTAACACACTATCATTTAATTATGTATTGTTTTATTATATAATGGTAATTCACAAAGCAAGGATCTTTGGCTCTTTCATTCAGTGAAGTATTCGAAGTACCTAGGACAGTGCCTGGTGCACAGAAGGCCCTAAAAAAACACTTACTGACCAGATAAAAAATATTTCCTTTTCTCAGCAGTGGGTTGGCAAAGTGAAACATGGAGTGTGAAAAGGATGAAAAAGAGAAAGTAAGAGACAGAGAATACACTGGAAAGACCTAATATGCAGAGAAAAAAGACTTACACAGAAGAGATATGGGTTGGAAATATCTCAAAACAAAGCAGAACTATCCACACAGATTTAAAAAGCCCTGAAAACTCCAAACAGAATAAATAAAAAGATTATGTGTAACTAGCCAAAGACAGAGAGAAACAACTTAAAAACACAAGAGAGAGACTGAAGGACTAAAAAGAACCAGCTATTAGTGTGATAGCTGATTTCTCAACAGTAACAAGAGAAGCCAGAAGATGATGGACTATTATCTTCTAAGTGTTCCAGGAAAAGAACTGCCAACACTTTTTGTTCTATATCAAGAATGAAGAAGTAAAGACAATTTGAGACAGACAGAGACATGATGATGTTATCATCTTTGAACATTTAAAATAATATTTTAAAAGTATGTAATAATAATATAAACCACTAGAGGTAAAATGAGTTAAAATACTCTAATGTCCTTGCATTATCTGAGAAGAGATAAAAGTACAAATTTATATATTAAAGAAAAAAAAAAAAAACCCACTGCCAATGAGTCAATTCGGATTCACAAAGACCCCCTTTGGGTTTCCAAGGCAGTAAATCTTTATAGAAGTAGACTGCCCAATCTTCCTTCCCCAGAGTGGCTGGTGGGTTTGAACTGCCAACCTTTTGGTTAGCAGTCAAATGCCTTAGGCACCACACCACCAGAGCTCCTTCAATTTATATGTAAAGCTATATAATCTAAGGTAACCATGGGAAATTTGGGAGCAGGAAGAGGTTTTTTTAAATAGGACACACACAGAAGGGAAATAACTGATATTTCTGACTACATAAAATGCCAAAAAATTTTATTTATTAAAAAAGAGAGAGAGTGAGTTCCAGTAAGATGGCGGAATAGGCAGACAAACAACAAAGGTCCTCTTCAAGACAGAAAAGAGGAACCAATTAACACAGATACAGAAGATAATCCTGGAACCCTGAGCTTTGAAATGAAGGACAAAGAAGTGGACTAAATTCCAACTAGCAGAAGAACCTGCATGAAAACACTGAAAAAGGAGACACACAGAGCTGTAGACTGTCAGCGATCCTGGTGGCATGGACATCTTGGATATTGCCAAATGGTATTAGGACCTAAGGATTAACCTGAAAATTGGCCCTGCTAGCCAGGAGTTGCACAGAGAACTGCACTGGTGGCTGTTGAATAAAAAGGGAAGCAGTGAAGAGGGAGATGGGCTGAGGTATGGACTTTTGGCTCTCTGGAGGGTGCAGCCATTTTGAATGTTGACAAACAGTTTGACCATTTTCAATATTTAAAGTGACAGCATTTTCTCAGATCCCAGGGACCTAAGAATAGGCTCCACTTTCCAGACACAGCAAGAACAAAATGGACACCGAGGACTGGAAAGGTGCAATATTTCCTGTTAATCCTCCTGGTGGACGAAGGTGCAGCCATTCCTAACACCCACCTACCTTCTGGGCTGGCAAGAATTCCATCCCGGTCTATGTGCTCTGACGGAGCCTGGGTGCCCTGCCCTGCCCCACCTAGATTTTTTTTTTTTTTCTTTTTAGCTTATTCGTTTTTGTCTGTTTTAAAACTATTATTATTATTTTCATTTTTCTTATTATTATTCTTTCTTTTTCCCTTCCCAGCATCTAGTTTTCAGCTTTTTCTCTCTTCCCTTTCCTGGTTTCCTTTTTTTTTTTTTTCTTTCTTTCTTTCTTGTGGTTCTCCCCATTCCTTGTTTTCCTTTTTCCCACTTTTACTTCATTATTCACCTCTATACCTCTCTTGTCTTATTCTCCCCTTCGAAGATATTGCAAGGTCCTCCCCCCTTTTGCTAGTCTATATTTCTTTTGGCTTTTTAAAGTCTTTAAATATTTTCTCTCATTTATTGCTTTTCCTCTTTTATTTTCTTTTTCTTTTTTCTCTTTTTGGTGATTTTTCCTATGTGTTTATGCAGTGCATTCTTTTTGTCCTCTTGCTTTTACTTTTTTGATGGTTTTTCGATTGTTGTTTTTGTCTGAGTGGGAGACAGTGACTGTGCCCATATGATCCAACCATACCTGCATCTCCTGAAGCTCCACTTACTGAGTGAGAGCCACCACTTCCTTCTGTACCGATTGCCCAATGATACAAGACCACAGACAAGAGCCTTACTCACCCTTAACCGCTCTTCACAAACACTTAACAGAGATCTGTGCAGCCACTCTAATTCTCTATCACAACCACCAGGAGACAGGGGGTGAGTGCTTAAGTGCTGCCTACTAGTGAACAGAGGAGTACAGTACCCTGCTCATTCAGATACATTAAAAAAAAAAGAAAAGAAAAGAAAATGAGTATCTTGGGCAAATCACTCCAATGTACAATCACCAATTAAATATAAATACAACAAAGTCTCAATGTCTCGGAGACAACAGAGCATCATAGTCCACACAAAGAAGCAAGATAAAGCAGTAGAAACAAGAGAGCAGAATACAGATCCAGAACACATCCCTGAGGAACAAGCAACATTGGAACTCCCTGATAAGGAATTCAAAAGAATTATATTTAGGTACCTTCAATGAACTGAGTGACAGATCAAGGAAAACACAGACAAAACCCTAGAATAATTTTGGAAGAAAATACAAGAACAAAATTACAAAATAAATGAAAAATTAGAAATGACACAAAACCTACAGATAGAAATCTAGAAGATTAATACTAAATTTTCAGAAACAGATTAACCATTGAAAGAGTAAAGGGGTAGAATCAAATGAATGGAAGACAGAATTAATGAGACTGAAGACAAATACCTGAATACTTCTTTGGAAGGGGATCAATCAGAAAAAAAGATCAAAACAAAATGAAGAAAGCCTAAGGTTCATGTAAAATACCATTAAAAGGAATAACCTACATGTAATTGGAATTCCAGAACAATAAGAGAAAAAGAAAACCACAGAGAAAATTGTCCAAGATTTGTTGGAAGAGAACTTCCCTCATGTGATGAAAGATGAGAATATATGCATTCAGGAAGTCCAACAAACCTCAAACAGGATAGACCCCAAAAGAAAATCACCAAGATATATCATCATCAAACTCACTAAAACCAGAGACAAAGAAAGAATCATGAAAGCAGCACAGGAAAAATGAAAAGTTACCTACAAAAGTCAACCAATAAGACTAAGTTCTGATTTCTTGGCAGAAACCATGCAAGTGAGAAGGCAATGGGATGGTATATATATAAAACCATGAAAGAGAAAAATTTCCAACCAAGAATTATATAAATAGCAAAATTGTCCCTCAGATATGATGGAGAAATTAGGACATTTCCAGATAAGCAGAAATTAAGAAAATTTGTTTAAACCAGACCAACCTCCCAAGAGATACTAAAGGGAATCTTTTGAACAGAGAATCAATAATAGCAAACAACAACTAACCACACATCCAGAGCAAAGAAGAATGAAGAAAACCAAAATTCATGGAAATAATTGTCCTAGAGACTGGTACACCATCCAATCTGCAGATCTATGAGACCAGACTATGAGAACGACTATGAGACCAGAAGAACTAGATGGTGCCCAGCTACCACTGTCATCCACATGGAAGGGGATCTATATAGGAGATCCTTGATAGAGAGGGAGAACAATATGGAACAAAACTCAAAATCATTTGGAGGAATAAAAAAAAGAGGGAGGGGGGACCTGGTTTGCTGGTCTGATAGAGCCTGGTGGAACCACTGAGACTATGGCCCCTAACTGCCCTTCAGGTCTGGAATTGAATTGACACCTGTGGTTTCCAGCCAAACAAAAGACAGGCATATGAGTTGAACATTTACCTCAAGTAGATACTCACCTTGGAGAGAACAATCATGAGAGAAAGAAGGGCTGTTTATGCACAGGGAGACAGCTCAGGGGTCAGGAGTCCATGGAGGGATGGACACTGGGAAGAGGTAACTATGGGGAGGAAGTGGGAGGGGAGTTGTTGCATTGTGGTAAACTGTGGTCAATGTCATGAGACAAAGTATATGTGAACTGCTGTACAGTAAATGAAGTTGCTCTGTAAATCTTCACCCAAATCACAATTTTAAAAAAAAAGCAGGAGTGGCAATATTAATTTCTGATAAAACTGACTTTAAGACAAAAACCACCATACAAGACAAGGAAGGACATTATATTATGATGTAAAGGATCAAGTGAACAAGAAGATAAAACCATAATAAATATATACAGACCCAATGAAAGAGCCCAAAATATATAAATCAGACTTTAACATAACTGAAAAGACAAACAGATAACTCCACTGCCATAACAGGAGACTTTAATACACCACTTTCAATGAAAGACAGAACAACTGGAAAGAAACTCAACAAAGACACAGAAGAATTAAACAATACAATCTACCTACTTGACCTTATAAACATCTACAGAGCACGTCACCGAACAACAGCACAATATACATTCTTTTCCAGTGGACATGGGACATTCTGGAGGATAAACCATGTGTTAGGACATAAAGCAAGCCTTAATAAATTTAAAAACACTTAACTGAAAAGCATTTTCCCAGATCACAATGCTATAAAATTAGAAATCAACAATAGGAAAATTAACAGAAAAAGAACAAACACATGGCAACTGAACAACACCCTCCTTAAGAACAACAGAGTAATAGAAGAAATAAAAAATGAAATTAAGAAATTCCTTGAATCAAATAAGAATGAAAATACAACATACCAAAATCTTTGGGACACAGCAAAAGCAGTGATCAGACGCCAATTTACAGCAATAAATGCACATATCTAAAAAGAAGAAAGAGCTAAAAGAGAGAATAAAAAAGCAAGCTACACGCTAGTAGACAATATTTGCAATTCATACAACCAACAAAGGTATACTATCAAGAATATGCTATACCACAGGCTGCTAACTAAACACTTGGAGCTTCAAGGTTCCCCAGGGGTTCCTCAGAAGAAAGATCTGGTGATGATCTACTTCTGAAAAATTAGCCCCTGAAAACTCTACTGAGCACAGTTCCATTCTGACACACGTAGAGTTGCCATGAGTCAGAAACGAGTTGAAAGTAATCGATGTGTGTGTGTGTGTGTATTATTTGCACATAAATAAAAATACACATATGACAAGTAAAATTAATAAAAAGATCAACAATTAAATAGAAAAATGAAAAGTGAAAGTGTCTGAATATGCAGCTCACAAAAGAAGACATTCAGATGGGAAATAAATCTGCAAAGAGGAGATTAAACTTACTGGTCATCAGGCAAATATTTATTAAACCAGAGGTACCACTAATTACCAGAACAGCTAGAATTAAAACGAGGACACGAAGCAACAGGAAATCCCTTATACTACTAAGGAGGGTGTAATTGGGTCAACTAGTTGAATCTATTAAAGATGATGATTCAGCATTTGTACTCCAAGGGATAGACCCCAAGGAGCATGTGTGCATGTACACTTGAGAATACTCCTAAAAAGTTCATTACAGCATTATTCATAGTAGACAAAAACTAGAGCCAAATATTCATCAGCAGTAGAAATGGGTAAGTTATACTCTATTCAAACAATGAAGCTGTATAATAACAAAAATGGACAAACTAAAGCTACACACAAGAGAAATTAATCTCAACAAAATAAGCGAGTGAATGAATGAGTTGAGGAAAGAAGTAAAAACCAGAGTGTACGATTCTATGCTCATAAGGTTCAAAAACAAATAAAACTAAACAACAATGCTTAGGGATATGTACTTGAATACTAACCATGTAAAGAAAAGCAAATTCACAATTCCATCAAAGTCAGGCCCAGTTGTTATCTTCCAGAGGTAGAGAGGTGATGGTAACTGAGGACT